>NW_027496358.1:0-191237 GCF_021521415.1 Bidens hawaiensis | reverse complement strand
ATCATTCTAAAAATTCCGGCTCGCCTTCTGCTGAAAAATAAAAGAAAATCTCAATAACAAAAAGCACGGGCCGTGCTTCAAAAAGCACGGGCCGTCACCCCAGAATCTCCAGCATGATACGCGCTTACTCCGTACAATTCTCTGACTCAGAAATATTTATTCTCCTAGCAGCACGGGGCCGTGCTTCCAAAGGCACGGGGTCGTGTTCAACATTCCAGTCTCTATATAATGCCTGCAAAAACTCATTATTCCATTCACACCGAACACAAAATTACTGAAATGGAAAGCAAGAAAGTTGAATGGAGGCCAATGAGGAAATGTAAGCAACATGAATCTTCCTCAAATCTTGAGGAGGAGGTCATGAGGCTACAATGCATCATAAGAGACCAAGTCGAAAGCACCATCCAAACCGAAGCTCTCATAATCGAGCTAATCAATAAAGTCGAACTGCTTCGTTTCGAAAACTTCCATGTTGTGGATAGCCGCAACAAGGATGTAGCCTTCAAGCTCAACTATCTTAACCGAGAGATCGCAAAGCTCGACAAAAAGCTTTCCGAGCTCTTGGAAGCTAAACGAGCCCCACCACACATTCAAGACCTGTTCTGGAATGGTGGTCGTTGAAGTCCCGACTTTGTCTTGCTTTGAAGTTGCTTTTGCTAGTGTTATATTTCGTGATTCGAGATTGTTGTTGTACTTTTCGTTCTACTATGTTTAACTATTTTTTATGTTTTAATGAAATTTTTGACTTTAATCACTGTCTTGATTCTTTCCATTAAAGAAAAAAAATAGTTAAAATGAACCAGCTCGACAAATAAACGGACTAAACAGATAAAAGAAACTGTTTGCCTCGTGCAGCACGGGCCGTGCCTCTAAAAAAGCACGGCGCCGTGCTTTTGAGTCCACAGCAGTTACGATTTCAAAGCTAATAAAATAAATTTTTCAAACATTCTACCCTAAAACCAACTTCGTCCCTAAACAAGAACCGCCGACCACTCCCCTATTTCACTAATTTCTGCATCGAATCTTCAATCTCAAACCAAATGTATGTTAATTTAACGATTATATTTTTCAAATTCATTTTTCTAGGTTTAGTTTAACCCTAAAATCTCTCAAATTGATTAAATCGGGTCTAAACCCGAAAATTATGTGGGTTATTCTATTAGTTTAGGGTGATGAATTGTTGAATAGTTGTTTGTTAAAGATTGGTTGAAAGGAACCATTCGGGTTCGGATCTTGGGTAAAATATATAACAATTGAAAACCCAATTGAAACAACCGGGTATAAAAACCGCAGGTTCGAGTCTTGATAAGTTTGAAACTAGAATTAAAAACATGAATCGTGCTTTAAACAACACGAATCGTGGTCACCTTTTGGTCAACATAAAGTCAAAATTGGAAAAATCTGAAGAACAGTAGCAGCACGGGCGGTGCTTCTAAAAGCACGGAGCCGTGGTTTGCTCTCTGTTCCAGCACATAAAAAATATTTGATACATTTTGACTATGTTGAATACAAATTGCATATGGCCGAGTATGGAGATGACATTCATGCATTTTTAGTCTTTCCGGGGCGCGATACAAGGAATAGGAGAGCCCGAGAAAGATTAACATACCTAAACAGACGATTGCCAGAACCAAACCTCTACGCTTGCAGGGATACGTTGATGAAAGTTATCCAGTGGAACAGGTATAAATCCATTGTGAAAGGACCATGGCGACGGGTTTTTAGTCAAAAAGGGAAGGCTATAACCGAGTTGACAAAGGAATTTTTAGCTTCCTTCTCATTTAAGATGAAAAAATTGGACATGTGGGATGAAGAAGCAGTGGAATTCATGTGTGGGTGAAAGTGGTACACAAAATCGATTACCCAGCTGGGAATTGATTTGGGAATTTACACAAGCGACGAAACAAACAACGAAATCTAGTACACAGCCACAACCATGTTCACAAATGAAGATGGTAATGAAAATGCACAGGCAGGAAATACACAGGTACATGCATGGGAACTACTGGGTTTATGGGATGAAGCAAACTGTGCAAACAGCCCAAGAAGCATCGCTTTGCGAGACCCACTCATGAGATATATTCACCAACTACTAAGCCAAACAGTAACGACGCGCATAAAAAATAAAGGAGTGGTGAATCTAAGGGATCTGTGGGCAATTTATTGCATAAAGAATAGAACTGTTTGCAATATTACTTATCTTTTCTGCCAGCTTTTCAAAACAAATGCAAACGCAGAAAACCCGAATACCCCAATATTTGGCGGTGCATGGATCTATAAGCTTTACGAAGCCTATCATGTGGACAGACAAGGAACAGAAAGCCCTGAACCCATTGCTCTTAACCTCAACCTCTGCAGCAAAATGCAAATAGCTCGAATTCTAACTGCAAGACCGGAGATTTGGTGGTTCATCGACAACCGGGGCCAAATTTGGGACCTAGAAAGCCAATTAGAGATGGCAATGGATGATGAACGTAAGGACAGAATATAAGCATAGATAGCAGCTGAATATGCACAAACAAGGCTCCGTAAACCATTTGACCCGAACACGGGTAACTGATGGGCAGCGGCACTGGTAGGTCAGGGTATGGGCATGCACGGGTTGGTAGTACTTTCATGACATTATTACTATTATGTTTGTTTGAACAATTTACTTTATGTATTTTGTTTGTTGATTTGGTTGGATACTTTTATGGTCGTGGGTGCCAAGACACTATTAGCAGGCACTTAATTAGCCCGTGTGGGCAAGGGATGGATGATTCCATACCCAATTTTCAGCAAATTATGCTTGGTTGTTTGTGGTTGTTTGCAGTTTTATATTCTACAAGTACAAAACAGGAAAACGACAATAAACAAGGGACACTCTGTCGAAATTTCGTTAGCCCGTAGGGAAGTACTTCTCCATTTCAACCCACCATACTTATTCGGAATTTTTATCTTCTAATGAATCTTTTCACATTGAGGATAATGTGAGATTCAAGTGTGGGGAGGGGAAATTACTTGACCAATTGCTTGTTCAAATAATTATAAAAATTCTCTAATCAAAAATTTTTGGCAACAAACAAAGATTATTTTCATAACAAAACCTAAAGAAAATTCCAAGTTTTTTTTTTTTTTTTTGCAAATAACCAATTACTAATATATTATAACAATAAAGTGAAAAGTGAAAAGAAGTTTTGTAATACTGGGATGAAATTTATGCAAAATATGGCGTTTATACCCAATTCCTCCGTTACTGTGAGATAAACCTCATGCCATAAATATTTTTTTCGGAATCTTTGAGTGAGTCATAACTTTCGTGTGGTTTAGAACTTGTCGCAAATATTCAATTTAAGACCGCAAGAAGCGTTGTATAAGGAATAAGAAAATATTATCACAATTCACTCAAAACATTCCCCAAACTACAAAACCCAAAAACCTTAACCAAAACCTTACCACCTTATCCATGTCACCGGTAAAATACAACATTGGTCTTTTACCGGCAGACCCTAAAGAACTGGAAATGCATTATTTCGATTTCAATTTCCTTTGCTGCATACATTTAGCAAAACCTAGGTTGCCTCTAGAACTTAGGGAGATAATCTTTCCCTTTAGCAATAAGGTGAGGAAAAAGTGGCGCAAAGATGAACAAAGGCCACCATTTTGTGGAGTTTCCAAAAGCACAATGAAAAGAAGAGCAAAAAAGATACGAACGATGCTTAGGCTGCGGAAATTGGTCCCACGAAGGAAGATGTAGAAAAAGTCAAACTCAGTCTCAGCATGAATATACCGAACTAATGATGGTGGGGGATATTAGGCTCAAAGCCGAACGATCCACTAGAGTTGGAAGTTTTGTTCAGAACAAGATTGAGGAAGAACTGATCCACATCCTCGAAAAAACTGGTATTGACAATCTGACCTTAAAAGAGTCACTACGTTTGTAATATATATATATATATATATATATATATATATATATATATATATATATATATATATATATATATATATATATATTGATTTTCAGCAATTGGGAGAAAGAGCTAACAATTGAAGACATCTTAAGACTCCCGTCAATAAAAAAAAAGTTGTATTTACCATCCTCACCATCATTAACCTAAACCATTGCACCACCACAAAATACCAAAATCCCTACTCACCCAAAACCAATCATTATTACCTTCTGATTTACGCAACCCTTCAAAAAGGTGGAGATTTAACTTTCTACAAGTTTATTTATCACAGGTTACGTATTGACTAAAATTGTTCACATACATACATCACAGCAACCCTTCAAAAAGGTGGAGATTTAACTTTCTACAAGTTTATTTATCACAGGTTACGTATTGACTAAAATTGTTCACATACATACATCACAGGTATGATCGAATATAAAACCGAGTGTGAGTGAACATTCGAGAACATGACGTTCTGCATAAACAGAAGCTCATAAAAACAAAATTGCCTTTTTATTTATCACTACATATATTCCTATGATTTAAAGTTGGTTATTTTGTTTCCATTTTCTTGGAACTCTTTTAGGGGATGTTTAAGCTATAATCCAAAACTTGCTGTTTTTAGAGAATATTTATAAATAGATTGCTTGAGGACAAGCAATGTTCAAGTGTGGGGATGTTTGATATACATAAAATTATACATCTTTTTAGTATCAAATAATCTCTAAAAACTGCAATTTCTATCAAATAACATAGCACAGAATGCTACTTATAATAATAAAATATAATTTCAGGTGAAACCAAGTCCCAAATGAAGAAACAAGCGAAAAGACGAAGAAAAACGGAAGAAAACACAAGAAAATCAAAAAACACGCCCCCATGCCTCAAGAAACACGCCCCCATGCTTCTGAACACCAGAAAAGACAAAAAATCTACAAGAAAAGACAAAAAAACTGGGAACAAAAGCACGGGGCCGTACCACCTGCCCACAGGGCCGTGGTCATCTGCAAGAAAAGACAAAAATAATTTGACACATGTCAAAATAAAGCACGGGGGCGTGCCCACCAAGGCACGGGGCCGTACTTCTCACTCCATATTGCCTATAAATAGTGGCTCATGTTGCACTCATTTGGTGTGCCTTGAAGAGAGAGTTCTATCCGGCTTTCACTTATAAAAACACCCACTAACACTCATATTGAAGATCTAGTGAAGAGTTTGAAGGCTTGGAGGTCATCATCATCAATCATCATCATCATTCAGCACACATCATTATGTCATTAGATTCGTAATTACCTTACGATCACAATACAATCATTCAAATATTGATTTGTTGATATTTGGGATTTTTAGGAAATTTTAACCGAGTAACTTGTGGTTTTCTTTATTTTCTCGGTGAATAGATATGAACGAATGAGAGTTCATTCGTTGGATCTGAGTTTATATATGTTGTACGGACACCAAACACTAGGTGAAGGAATAAGGCCCATTTATTACATTTAAATACACGAATGATCTCTCATTCGTAAGCTCATTCGTTAATAGAATTAACGAATAAACTCATACGTTAAAACATAACGAATAACTAGTAATTCGTTGTCCATCCGTTAAATTCTTTCAACGAATCAATGTCCATTACTTATCAGATAGCGGAAGCGAATGTGCATGAATAAAGAATGTACCATATTCGTTATCATACCTTAGCGAATGACCATCCATTCGTTGATTACATTTAATGAATGTAAGCTCATTCGTTACTACAATGTAACAAATGATAGAATTACCTTAAAAATGGAAAATTTACCATTTCAAAACCAATTAAATAACTATCAAAACCAAAGTTTTGATAAAATTTACTTTAAAATGCATTAAAATTTACCCAAAAGGTAAAATCATTACGTTAAAAATGGTTTACGTTAACGAACTTAACTTAAATGTGGGAAAATATTTTTCTTTTTTAAATCTTTCTCCACATAGCTTGGTAATCAAAAATAAACCAGAAGGAAAATATTTTAGAATTTTGAATATTTTTCAAATCAAAATAAAACAAAAATTAAAAATCAAATATAATCTACGAAAGTAGTACATATTTTTGTGCGTTGAGCATGGAATCATATTGATCAAGTACTTCATCCATAACATGTTTATCTTTCGTCTATATTTTGACCGGTGTTAAGTCGGTTATTGATATTGTTATCCACTTAAATCTTATAACAAGTGTTTCAGGAATTTCTGTGATATGTTTAAATTTTAGTTAGGGCACAAGATATCAGAAACTATCAGACTTAATTTGATTTTTACCATGTTACCCCAACTTGACTTAAACCATTAAACTAGTTGATATAAATATATGATTTATAGTATTTAGCAATCTAGAAAATAATCCCCACTACAAGGTATACCCCTGTTATCAAGCAATACCTCAATTTTACTTTACCATGAATAAGTATGCATGATTTCATCCGTATGGCTTGTAGACATTGAATCCCATGCGGTTTGTTTCTTACTGGTATTAAGACGCGAGCAAGGGAGGAATAATATATGTATAACAGCGTGGTTGATCATGTTAGTAATAAGTTTGTATAAAGTACAGTAGTGATCAAATTTAATGACTTATAATGGGTTCGCATATAAAGCAATCTAATATTCACATGTGTGAATACCCATATGATAAACTGCATAAAGACTCATGGTGTCCAGAAATTTGAAGCACCCATTCAGTACAAGATTTAAGGCGATAAAACCATACACAGTTAAAGAGTTAACCATTAACGAGACGCTTATTTAAGTTTTTGATTTTTGGTGATCAAACAGATTTAAGGCTTGAGTATGACAGGCTATTACGTTTCTGCCTTCATCACCATGACTTTGTAAGAGACTAACACCTATTTAAATTTGGCAACGTTATGTTTATATCACATACTCTACCTTACTTTTTTGTTTAAGACCTACCAATGAACCAATACAATTAATCACACAGTCTTTTATGCCTATTCTTATACTGAAATTCAGAATAAAAATGATCAATGTAATATCATATTCCCTTTTTGCTTCAAAACTCACTTTGAGGAGCACATTTTTTAATATTTTTGGATTTTATCTATACAAACCGAAAGCACAATAATTGTGTATTTTTCCATCTTATCACAATAAATAACATTTTCAAATGTAATACTTTCATTTGAAGTTCACCCTCCTTAGTAATCATTCCGCCTTGATTACCAGCAAACGCTACATACCCTCCTTGAATATGTTTAACATTCGTAAGAAGATCAAGTTTGCCAGTACTGTGTTGAAAACATCCACTTATCCATTATCCATTTATCTCTAGAAATAGTCTAGGATAAACTCTGCACAATCAAGGAAAATGATTAGTACAAAAAGGTTGCCCATGCCTCAGTCTTGGTCACCTCTTTTGTTTCTTTTTCAAACTTATTATTATCATATTCCAAACTAGGGTATAGTCCGTATTACACACGGGTATAAAATCATATCAACAAATTATATAAATATAGACAACATATTCAACCAACACAAATATGTTTCGAGCAACATGATACTTTTCGGCTGGCAAAAGTAATAAACTAATTATTAATCTTAATACAATAGGGTATAAGAGATCAATAAGAAACTTTAAAAAATATAACCAACAAGTTACCAAGATTATTGTGCAAATCTTGCAAATATTATAGAAAGATGTTGCTTTCAAAAACTCTTCATCAAGAGATGACAA
Source organism: Bidens hawaiensis (assembly GCF_021521415.1). Taxonomy (NCBI): domain Eukaryota; kingdom Viridiplantae; phylum Streptophyta; class Magnoliopsida; order Asterales; family Asteraceae; genus Bidens; species Bidens hawaiensis. Next base: position 183,572 of record NW_027496358.1, on the reverse strand, counting down.
CAAATTCAATGAAATTGGTCTGCAAATGTTCAAATCATTGCCATTTAGAAATCCAAACACACTACAAATGACAAATATTGCTATTAAATAAAAGTAACATAAATATTAATCAAAATATATAGGAAGAAAAAAACATACAGTAATTGTTAACATCATTACTTTATTTAAAATCAATTTCATTATATAATTCTTTTTTAATTGTATACATTAATCTTGATATTTATACGTAATTAAAAATTATTCAAATATTAATTAAATGATAACTGCATCATTTGAAATTAAAATTAAAACTCTAATACAATTAATATGTTATAAACAAAATGGATTCATATGTTATAAAAAATTACAAAAGTTCAAATAAACATACATATCTACCTATACTATGAGTTAGACAACAAAACCTTGTCATTTTTTATAATCTACATATATAATATGCAAGTAAAATATAAAAGTAACATTTATAAATATATCTAACGGAACAACATAATTGGTATATATTCATTTATTCCTACGTTTATATAGACATTATTAGTTATAAACTTGGTATTAAACTATTTTCTATTTGATTAATTTTAAGCTATCACATGGAGCTAATGTTCATATATATATATATATATATATATCAAGTAATCGTATTTGTAAAACAAAGAAAGTTTTATAGTCAAAGACGTCATAACTAATAAATTAATTAGTGGTCAACATATATTTCAAAAACTTATATTCAAACGATTTACATATATAAAAAGTATAAATTGATTTGAAGTTGGCAAAGTATAATATCATTAATTATAGTTATATCATTTTGGTCAAATGATAGTTAGTTATCACAATATTTGAAATAATTCTTAAAATATATAAATCTTTGTAACAATATTTTTAGTGTAATTAAAATAAATTTGAGTTTAAATAATTTAATTTGACTTCCATATTTACTCGGGTCTTTTGGAAAGCGCTAATAATTTAATAATTTGACTTCTAAAATTAAGTAATTTAATTTGACTTCCACAATTAAGTAAATGAAAATCAAATTGTAAATTAATTAATTACCTTAAATATCTTTAAACAAAAATCAACTGTCATAAACTGAATTAAAGGTAATTAATTTGCAATGATTTAAGTGAACTTAAACGATGGTTATTACATTTTTAATTTAATAATGGTTACCATACCAAAAAACTAACCTAATAAAAACTAATATTAAATACATGATTATATTAATAAAATACATTTAATATTAATCAGAAATAATATATAGATAATATAAAATTGTAAAAAACCAAAGGAACTTCACTTAATACAAGAAACTTTTGAAGAAACTTTTAAATAGAACTTGACCAGTAATGAAAATCATGGAGTTCACACATGAGAAACATGTCATGTCCACAAAGGTGTGTAGTAGGTAAACACTAGCATGTGAAACATCAGGCTGAAAAGATTCAACAGATACTTTAACATCATCCAAATCATCCAAATAAACAGAACGTTTTTTCTTATAAAATTCAAGATTTGAACAGTTTGAAAAGCTTTGTAAAGTATCAGTTAAAGTATCAGTTCCAATTGACTGACAACCTTTACAGGTTCCACAAATTTCACTTGTTGTTTTACTTTGAGTTTAGTAACTGGTTGTTCAATGATTTGGATTTTGAGAAGGCTTTTTCAATATCGTTTAAGCTCGATGTATCATTTTTAAAGACACTCTCGATCAACTCAGGTTTGATCAAATGTAATGGAATGTCTAATTCATTAAAAACCTTATTCACACCTTTTAACTTATAAAATCTTCCACTTTTCACTTTTCCAATAGATGAATTAATGAATTTCATCAAATCCTCATCAGAAATACTCGGTTTTCATGATTTCTTGTTGCTTATAATAGAAATGTTTGACCCGTACACCGATTCCTCAAATTCATGAGTTTCACAAAGTATGTGGTTAGAACACAAATGTTTTGTTCTTTGTGTACGCCCTCAAGTTCAAACACATCTTAAATAACTACCTCATCAATAGTTTCAACAAACACTTTGTTACTTTGAACAAGAGTTTCTTGAGTTAAGGATTGAACAACTGGTATTTCTTGGTTAATGTGTTTTGGTTTCTCCAAATTAATTATTGGTTCAACCATTTTGGGAGAATCAACAGTTGAAGAACTGTCAATAACAACTTTTTCTTTTTCTCCCGAAAATGGATTGTTTGAATAATCGTTATGAAAAGGTGGAGGAACCTCAACAAATCCAAAATTAATTTTAGAACCTTTATGTTTACCAGATACTTCAATTATCTCATTAAATGAAGAATTTTTAAACTTTTCAAGTTTATTTTTCAACTCAAGTACCTCATTCTCGAGTTCATTAATCTTAGTTCGAAATTTTAAGATTTCTTGAAACTACCGATAAATGATTATCAACTTTCCTGAGAGCTCGGCCTTAAGATCATGATTACTATTTGACAACCCCTTAATTTTAATTTTAGATCTTTGTTTAAGATCAGAGGCTTGCTTGTAGTTATCACGAACTATAGCTAAGTCTTTCATCGAAGTCTCATTGTGATAACTAATCAAGCCAAACTTAGACTAATATTCATCACATTGAGAACAAGATGAACTCTCAGGTTCATTCATAATTTCAGATTTTACATTAACAGATTCAACATGAGTAGGATTAGGACTAACCTCCTCAATATTAGCCATACACGCGAAAGAATTTTGAGGCTTTTGGCTAGAAACTTCATATCATACTCAATTTCTGACTCACCACTATCTTCTGTCAATCCATATGTGCTCGCATCTTGAATTGTTCAACAGTCTCAAACATGGCAAGGTTCACTTGGTTAACATTAGAAGAATTTCCTAATAGCATTTGATTCTAGTCGATACCCTCATCCGTTACTATATCTTGTGATCCACCAGTTTTCACTGGCTCACCCCTAAAAGTCTTTTCCTTGGATTCAGATACTTTTTACCAACATTCTATCTTGATTAAGGGGTCTCGAGTACTCTTTCTTTGGTTTATCACACTCTTTAACAAAATGGCCATAGTCTTGACAATTGTAACAACGAACCTTTAATTTATCAAACCAACTTTTTTGTTCAGAGTAGGCAGATCTTTCCCTGTCTTTTGAATAAATTTCTTGACTCTCCTCACTATAATTGCCATATTCTACTTCAATTTCAAATCATCAGGATCAATTTGGTCATAATCTTCATCGGTTAATTCACTAGTGGCAATTTTTTCCACCCGCTAGTTGTTCATAAGAACTCATGAATGCATTTAAGAAAGCAAAATTTTGTCCTGCTTCATTCATATTGACTTGTGGTGATGGAGAGTTAGAAGAATTACTCACACCAGAAAATGGAATACTTGACCCACCAGATGAATTGTTTGAACCAAATGCCATAAAACAAACATTTGGCATAGAATCATCAGCTTTTGGAACTTCTTGAGTGTTCTGTGAGTAGAAAGTCGAGATAGGAACCGAAATGCTACTCATCGGGAGAGAACCACCATAAAGAGTAGGATCTTGATTATCTTTGATAGAATTCTGACATCTCAAATCATACGCTCTTTCTTCAATATTTTGCATAAACACCAAATGCAGTAAGATCATCACTCTTGAAGAAGTCGTTCTCTTTCAAAACCAGCAAGAAAGTAGAATATGAATTTGGCAACGAATTCTTAACTGTGTCAATTTGGTCAAGTTGAGTAGGTTCTATATTCAATTTGGTCATTCAGCAACAAGACGACAAAATCTTGTCAACATCTCCTCAACGGTTTCACCTTTTAATGAACAAAAGTTTGTGTATTGAAACTCACGTAACTTTCTTGCTTTCCAACGTATTACCCATAATTCTCATTCTCAAGTGTTGAAATAGAGAATCACAAATCTTGATACTTCCCACTTGATGGAAAATGTTATCAGGTAATGCCATAGTCAGCATCGAATAAGCTTTCGTCGACTTCCAAAGCTTTCTCCTCCTTTTGAGAGTGAGTATCAAATAGTTTTTCTTCATAGTTTGTACTCAGATCACCAATCATAGGAGGACTGTATACAATATCGTGACTACGAGCACAGTTAGGATGTGTGGATCCCAAATGAGCTCTAAACCTCAATTCCCATTTGGCGATATCACTCAGTTTCATCAACCTTGGACACTTCGAACGAGACCCAATTTCATCATCTTAGACGCTAATGCATAGAAATTAGCCATTTCAGAAAGTATAAGATTCAAACAGTCATTTTGTAAAATTTTGGGTTAAAACTGTCAAAGAGTGAAAGTTTTGGTACAACGAATGAAGGAAAATACTTTTAACGAATGACACATTGGATATGGTAACGAATGGGCTTGTGTTTTGATAACGAATGGGTTCGTATATGAAGAATAAAGGATACTGTTCAAACGAATGACAAGGAATGAGGTATGAGTAACGAATGTGGCACTGTAGACGAATAAGTTGTTATAATTGAATGACATGCAGCAAAAATGATTATTACTATTCAAACGAATGAACAGTTACGGATAACGAATGTGCATTCAAATCTTCAAATATTCATACACAATTCAGATTCAAACTCAAATCCATACTTCAATCAAACTTGTAATACACGTCCAATTCCAACCAATTTCAACAATTCAATAACCAAACTACCCGTCCAAACATTCTGAACCTTAACAATTCATTTCAGACATCAATTATTAACCCAAATTCACCAAAAACAGTTTGTATACACCTCTGTTCCCGCCAAAACATACAATTTATCAGTTCACTTGAATTGAACTGAATTAATACAATTAAACTCGTACAAATACTCGATAACTGATTACGAACTATCATAGGGTCATTTTCAGATGAGTTATCAACAAATCAGTGATTAATTGAACAAAAATTGCTCTGCACAGCTTCAGATTCAAAATCATTAGAATTAACTATCAATTAATGAATCAATTGATGTTTAAACAACACCTAATCACTCAATCAATCAGATAGTGGCTCTGATACCACTTGAGAAACCATGTCTGTATGATTCCGATTACGAATTATACGACTAAGATCAAGATCTAGTCACTTGATATGATTAACTGATTAGGTTACTTGAATACGTTTAAGCTAGAGTGTGAGAGGAGATTTGGGCATCATAACGAGATGAATTCGAAATGATAAAAACTGCTTACATTAATGATAATTTACAGAGTATATATAGAGGATGAAGTCGTTCGTTATACATACCATAACGAATGGACTTCATTCGTCATCATTCTCTAATATATACATTAAGACAGACGAATGTACCGTTTGTTGCCCTCATTTGTTAAACATCTTTAAAAAATGGACTAAAATAAACACGCATGAGCTCATTCGTTATTATCTACTCTAACGAATGGCTCATGTTACATTAATGAATGTACATAAGTACATTGACCAAAATGCCCTTATACATTACATAAACCAAATACATTAAACACAAACATCTATTTCAATAGAGATTATTAAAATCCAATAAACCATTTGGAAATAAAATATTAAACTCATATAGTTATTTACAATCTCTATCTATTTCAATATTCTTATATATATATATATATATAGACACACACTAGTTTTTATCCCTATATTACGATGGTTGTTTTTCATTTTTCGTTACTAATATTTATATTTTTTAGATTTTCAATTTTATTTATTGTAAGAAAGTTAATAATATACTTAGGAGTTGATGATTAAATAGTTTCACAAATAAATGAGATGTTATAACCCGGTTTAAAATTTATCTGGGTTTGGTGAGACTCATGACCCACTTATCTGTTTTACTATAAAATTGTTTTTTTAATTGTATATAATATTCTTTTTTTTTAATCAGAAATTAATTTTTAGTATATCCATATTTTATAGGATTTTCATATCAAATATTTGGTGAGATTATTTTTTAATTTAATGAGATGTTATAACCCGTTTAAGGGCTATCTGGGTTTGGTGAGACCCATACCTGTTAATTCGGGTCAAATGCATGAGAAACCTCCATTTACAAATAAAGCAATGGGTTATACTAAAAAGAAGTAGTTTCCTATGAAGATTAGGAATAAGTCATAGCCAATGGATCATGTTAATCAATTGTTAAGATTTAAAATTACCAAAAAACCGACATAGTTTCCTATAATTACTCTTTCACCACTATAACCAACATAGTTTCTTAAAATTGTTCTTTCACCATATGTTGTAATGCCACTTGTAAAATCTATTGGTTCTTATCATTCTTATGAAACTCTTTCTTTTTATTTGAACCATTTTCTATATATATATATATATATATTAAGGAAAAAGTTAACATACAAATGAAATTAACGTGCTAAACGTGAGAATCAAGTAGAGTAATTATTTATACAAGTAAATTAATTATGTAATTACATCATAATAATTACTCCATGATGTAATTACATAATTACTCTATATGTATATATAATTGTTCTACTTGATTCTCATGTTTAGCACGTTAATTTCATTTGTATTTGATCCAAAACAACACATATATATATATATATATACTAGTTTAATCCCCGCGTGTTACACATGTCGCTTTTAGTTTTTTTGTTTTCTCCATAAGTCGACTTACCTGCAGCAAAACATGTCATTATTATGTAAAATGGTTACAATAGAAAACTAACTAAAATTTATATCAAAATAACGATATCTGATATAGTATTGGGGAAGAATCAATACTAATCACACGAAAACTGCAAACTACAGCATAGCAGCAATAACAAAAGAAAAACATTAGATATCATAAAGTGTTCTAAAACTCGAAATGTAATACATGGTTTGAACTTGCATACGATATGCAAAGCAAAAAAACTAAAATCATTATTTTCTTATTTTGGTCCTTACAGCTCCTAAAATAATGTTAATGTGCCTTTGGTGATGTCCTTTAATCCGTTATCATACATCTATGGTTTTGTATTACATAAAATGTCAGGTTTTTCTTCGTTTAGGCATGTTTGCATTTTCTAGTCAACCAACAAACTTTAAACAACTTCGGAACTCGAACGATTGCAAACCGCAACTTGTTAACAACAAATTAGCAAACTCGGTGCAAAAACAACATGTTTATCAGTTCGTTTTTTAGTAGTTCGGTACGTTTCAGCACGTTAAACAACTTGTTTCAGCAACTTGCAGCAGAACAATACTTTTAACCACATTTCAGCACTCAAAACTACTCGTTTTAGCACGTTTTCGCATAGCTCAGCACATTTATCAGCAAAAGCAGCAGTTTTGGCGCTTTTTCAGATCATTTCAGCAAGAAAACAGTTCGTTTATCAGCAGTTCATCACCTAAACAATGCGATGCAGCAGTTTTAACATCGAATAAGCAATGAATCAGCAGGTTTTGGCAGGTTTCAACTCGTTTCAGCATTTTAAATTGCTCGTTTCTACGCGTTTTAGACCAGTTTTGATGTAATTCAGCACGTTTTGATTCGTTTTGGCACGTTTAAGCAAATTATTAGCAACGAACTAACATAACATATCTGAACCGAACTTAGTCTAATAGCCATATTCAATTATGCACTCCATCATATAAAAAAAAGTTAAAATATATCATAACACTTTAACATATATTGATTAAGTAAACACCAAAATTGCAAAATCATGTGGTACTAAACATTTCTGACTTAAGTCTTGTCATTTTATATTTTTATTTATGAACTTGTTTAATTATATTAATAAACTAATTAAACGAAGTACTTGAAAGCAGTGATGTTTGAGTAAGATAATGAACTTGTTTTGGTACGATGACCTCCGCATCTAATTAATCAAAACATCACATTATATTCACTCAAGCATTTCATCAAACACCTAAAGTGCATAAAACTTGTCTAATTTACAATTTACAAAACTATTCAAAACAATTACAATAATCAAACATTCATGTACACTCGATCAGTAGTCTGGACCAATCTTGGCTTACAGCTGAAATATATATGTGGACACAATCCGATTTCATGTTCATAACTAACATCAAAATGAAATCAAATATCCATTTGAATTTAACTAAAATCAAGTGTAGTGAGATTTTTACACCCTATTTAAAATAGGTTATAATAACAAAATCTATAACTTGAATAATAAAACAGTGGCCGTAATTACAACTTAGGTAACTAACAAAATCTAAAAAATGAACCACAAACAAACCTTATCTTTTGTTGTTAGGATTTATGACGGGTCGATTAGAGAATCCAGTTAGGAATATATCGAATCACCACAAAAAATAAACAATGAATGGGGATAGATGACGTTCAAGGTTTGTGTATTAGCAAGAGGCGATAGGATGAAAACGGTATGGTAGGGTTTTTAGAATCTTGTGTGATTCTTTATGTAGTTAGGAAGTAGAGTATGAACGCCTATCTGGTTAAAGGGTTTTAGGGTTTGATAATTACTTTTTTAACCCGTTTTTCTAATCTGGGTACCAAGACCTATGGATAGAACCCATGACCTGCGAATTTTAAAGGAGGGAATAATTGAGTAGCCAGTATTCACGAATGAAGCAATCTAGTGGCACGAGAGGAGGGGGCGACGTGAGGCCTACAAATGTAGGCAATTATATATATAGATGATTGTTGGGAGCATATTTTTTATCCTCAGGATTGATCATGATTTAAGGATTTCGACCTATCTTGGCGATGCAAATATTCTGAGGATTATATTTGACTAATTCAATTGTCCTTTATTATTTTTGTTTGTTTTGCAGATAAGACCACGTGTTTAATTTGATTACAAGCACGTGGGTTTGTAACGGCTTCGTCAACTCAAATGTGGGTAGAAACTGATCATGGGAGACTTAGTCTAGGGTTTATTCTGGATTTCTCGGGATTTTAGTTGTATTTTTCAGTTTATTTAAATGAGCTGATATGATCATTTAGAACACACACTTCACATACTTAGCTACCAACACTCATTGTAACACTTAGTATACGATCGATTATCAGCTCCACCACTTGTAATCACTCTTTTTGTTATCAATAAATTGACAGTGATAGTTTTCACCGTCCGGGGGTTTTTTGTGCCGGTGATCCTCACGATCAAGGGCTTTTTCCCACGAAATCAAATAATTGTGTTCATCCTATTTTTGATCAAGCACTTTACCTCACATACGAATTAGATCACAAAATTACTTTGTTAATTTTTGACTGAAACAATTTGGCGCCCACCGTGGGGCAAACGGTGCTTTGATCATTATTAAACCTCAAACTAAACCTTACTTTCAACATCCACAACATGTCTTCCCAACCAAAGAATGTTTCCTCTTCTGTTGCAGCTTCAGACTCCTCTATGAGGCCTCTTATGCCTCTCCTCCTGCTGGTGGTGGTATCCCAAAAAAACCTGACAACACTCAGAAGAAACATGCTACTCCCGTGTTCTCAGGATCGAGACCATCACCCCAGGATGCCGTCATGGTATCTAAAAACGACCTTCTATCTATGTATAGACTGTTACATGAACACATGGATCGTCAGAACAAGACCAACCAGATGCTCGTGAAAGAACTGGAAGATATTAGGAAAGCCAAGAAGCTGGCGGAAGAATTTACACCACTAATCCCGAGATCTCTGGATTCACTCCTCCAGGATCCTCAGGATTGGTGCGTCCAGAGTCGACCATGGCATACAACTCTGGATCCTCATTTTTCCAGCACTCAGGTTCTGCAGGATTGCACTCATCTGGATCCCAAGGGTACTTGCATGCATCTTCTGCTGGGCCATTTCAACACGCAGGATCCTCAGGATTGTCGCAGCAGGGAGGACCCTCAGGATTGTTTCAACAGTCCGGGTCCTCAGGATTGTTTCAGCAAGCGGTATCCTCAGGATTCCCTAATCCTCAACCACCATTTGCTTAGACTCAACAGTTTGCAGGATCCTCTGAAGTGCACCAGGGAGACTTTATCCCGATGCAGGCTAACACTTCGACCACTCCAGTTGATACTCCGGGAAATACTATGTTTGGGAATACAAGCTACAACACCCAGACTGTTCCTCAGAATATTAATCAGGGTAACACTTTCAATACAATTGCCTTTAATGCTAATCAAGGATTTTTGTAGGATGCAGGCATTAGTTCAAGTTTAGCCCGGGAATTACAAAAGCTTAAGGACATGATCTCGAATGTTCCTGGTGTAATCCGTCCCATAGCTGAAGTTCCCACCGATAGTCATAGAATATCCTAATTTTTGTCATCAATTGGTGACGTATAGATCCCAAAACGGTTTCAAAACCCCAAATATGAAACTGTATGATGGTTCAACGGATCCTGAGGAACATGTTTCACAGTATAGAGAGCGCATGGAGATCAACCCAATCCCTATGGAAATCAAGGAAGCGTGTCTTTTCAAGGGATTTGGGTCTACCTTGACCGGAGCAGCCATGAAATGGCTATTGAGTATTCTCCTAACACCATCACCTCCTTTTCTCATTCAGTTAACTTGTTCAATAACCATTTTTCTTGCAGTAGAATGTTTGAAAAGATGACAGGTGATCTTTATAGGGTTACCCAGAATCCTAGAGAACCCTTGAGAGATTTTATTACCAGGTTTAGCAAGGAGTCGCTGGTGATTCCAAATCTAAATCTTGCTTTGGCAGTGGAATCTCTTAAGTTGGGGATAGAGAAAGACTCCTCTTTCTACGATGATCTTGTTATGACTCCATGCAGGTCGTTAGATGAAGCAAGAAGCAGAGCTCTGAGATTTATTAGGGTAGAGGATGATAAGAGAAACTTTAAAAAGATCGATATCCCAAAATATGATCAGACGAACAGGAAAGCCGAATCCCCGGGAAAATCATATCGATCAAAGCCTTACTATAAGCCTGATAAGCCAAGGATTAATGCAGTAGATGATGAAGATGATGAAGAATATCCTAAGATCTCTGAATTTTATTTTTCTGTTGATGTTGGTGGATTAATATGTGCCATGCAGGACTTAGGTGAAAAAGCCAGGTGGCCAAAGAAGACGGAGAAACAAGGAACCTGAAAGACAAGTCAAAATGGTGTGCCTTCCATGAAGATTTCAGGCACTTGACCGATGATTGCATTGCACTCAGAAGGGAGATTAGCTATCTTCTAAGCCATGGCCACTTGAAAGAGCTACTTGGCCGGAAGAAAATCCTGAAAAAGTTCTTGAGAAGGCGACTCCTCCACCAAAAAATGCAAAAACAATCCTCTTCATATCCGGGGGATCTGACATCTGTGGAACCTCTTATTCTGCCGTGAAAATAAATGCCGATCAAAGGAAGCTAGAATTGGTTGACAGACCAACAAAGACATTCGTTCTCACTCAAGCAAAGACCATATCCTTTGATGAAAGCGATAGAATCAATATTCAGGATCGTCACCATGATAGTTTGATAATAACATTATATGTGGCTAACCATTATGTGCGCAGGATCCTCATTGACAGTGGAAGCCTTGTCAACATTATTCAACTGGATGTGCTGAAAAAGATGAATATTCCTGAAGATGAGATTATCCCCAGCTCCTCAGTATTGGTTGGATTCAGTGGAGACTAAGAATACTATTGGGGATATCAAGCTCCCAGTATATGTTGAAGGGGTAAACAAAATGCAAAAATTTTGTGTTATTGACGGTTTGTCTTGTTGCAATATTATATTATGCAGGCTCTGGATACACGACATGGAAGCGGTCCCCTCCACTTATCACCAATGTGTAAAAATCCCAAGTCTGTGGGGAGTTATCAAAATTATCAGTGATCAACAAGATGCAAAGAATTGCTACACCTCTTCTATGAAGTGTATCACCAAATCCCAGCAGGCGTAGCAATTACAGAAGCCAACACGAGATATAATGGAGGCCAGGGAACAAGAAATTAAAGAAATACTTCCTTATCCTGAGGATCCTAAAGTCAAAGTGCTGATAGAAACGAGCATTCCTGAGGATATTGAGTCAAAGTTGCTCGATTTCCTCAAGTCAAGACTGTCAACATTTGCATGGAAACATGAAGATATGACAGGTATATCCGAAGATATTATAACACATAAACTTGGAATTGATAATTCTTTCAGGCCAATCCATCAAAAGAGAAGAAAATTTGCACCTGAAAGAAACATCATCATCCAAGAAGAAGTTGAAAGACTCTTGAAGGAAAATATGATCAGAGAAGTTCAATATCCCCGATGGTTAGCAAATGTGGTGGTTGTACAGAAAAACAATGGCAAATGGAGAGGTTGTGTAGATTTCACAAACTTTAATAAGGCCTGCCCTAAGGATCCATTTCCTCTACCACACATAGATTCAATGGTAGACGCTACGGCTGGCCACGAAATGCTGACATTTATGGATGCATCCTCAGGATTTCAGCAAATCCAAATGGAGCCTTCAGATCAAGAAGATACAGCCTTCATGACTCCCATAGGTATTTATTGTTGTATTGCTATGCCCTTTGGACTTAGAAATGCATGTGCAACCTATCAGAGGTTAGTTAACATGATGTTCAAAGAGCAAATGGGGGATACGATGGAAGTTTATATTGATGATATGGTGGTGAAGTCCAAGAAAGCTGAGGATCACCTCCAGGGTCTCAAGAACTCATTTGATATCCTCGACAAATATAACATGAAGCTTAATCCTTCAAAGTGCCATTTCGGAGTGAAAGTTGGTAAATTCTTGGGATACATGGTCACCAAGAGGAGGATAGAGGCGAGTCCATAGCATATACAAGCTATCCTGAATCTGAAATCCCCAGCATCAGTCAAGGATGTTCAAAGGCTAACTGGCAGGATAGAAGCGCTCAACAGATTCATATCCAGATCCTCAGAAAAGTGCAAAGAATTTTACAATATCCTGAGGAAAAACAAGAAGTTCGAGTGGACCAGTAAGCATGAGGAAGCTTTAATATCCTTAAAATCTTATCTTTCTTCTACTCCTCTACTGGTAAAACCTGAGGAAGGTGAATCTCTATCTCTATATCTAGCTATATCAAATAATGCTGTAAGTGCAGTTTTAGCCAAGGATCTCGAAGGTCAACAACATCCCATCTATTATGTAAGTAAAAGTCTTTTGGATGATGAAACCAGGTATTCTTATCTTGAGAAATTAATTTTAGCACTTATTATGACATCACTAAACTTAGACACTATTTTGAAACTCACCCTATATGTGTTAAAACTAATAACCCTATTAAGTTTGTTTTGAGAAAACCAGAAATGTCAGGTAGGATGGAAAAATGGGCTGTGAAGCTGAGTGCATATGATATAGCATATGAACCTAAGACTGCCATCAAATCCCAGGCATTAGCAGACTTTGTGGTTGATTTCATCGGAGAACTTAAATAAGAGGCAAACTTGGAAGTCCAGCAACTTGAAGAAACCAAAGATAAGTGGACTCTATACACAGATGGTGCTTCAAATGTTAGATGAACAGGTCTTGGGATCCTGCTGAAATCGCCAGAGGGGGACATTATACCTCAATCCATATCCTGCGGATTTCAAGCCACAAATAATGAGGCAGAATATGAAGCTTTGATAGAAGGATTACAATTAGAAATCGACATGAGAATCAGGTTTATTCAAGTACATGTTGATTCATTATTATTAACAAATCATTTTAATGGTTCATATGCTGTTAGAGGAGAAAAACTAATGAAATATTTAGAGCTAGTCAAAAAACTAGCGAAGTATTTCGAAATGTTTGATATTTCACAGGTACCTAGAGAAGAGAATGTTGAAGCAGATGCCCTAGAATATTTAGCTTTATCCTTCATGATACCAGAAGGTGCCAAGATTCCTATCGTACATATCTTGAGCCAGCAATAGGAGAGCAAGTTGTCAATGAAATATCAAACGATGATGAAGATATGAGAGTCAAGAATCCTGAGGATAATGAAAATTCTTGGATTATCCCGATCATGAAATATATCCAAGATGGATTTATCCCCAAGGATGAAAACCCAAGAGCTTTTCGCACAAAGGTAGTCCCATATACTATAATGAATGATATATTATACAAGAAATCTCTTGTAGGGCAATATCTTAGGTGCTTGGAGAAGGCAGAAGCTCAAGAAGTTCTTCAGGATATCCATGAAGGAGATTGTGGGAATCACACTGGGAAGAGCACTATTCTCCAAAATCCCGAGGACAGGATACTTTTGGCCAATGATGAAGAGGGATGCTATGAACTATTCTCAGAAATGTGATGCATGCCAAAGACACAGCAACATTTTGCACCAGCCAGCAGAACCCTTGTATCCTGTTATATCCCCTTGGCCTTTCATGAAGTGGGGAATGGATCTTGTTGGAAAGCTACCAAGAGCTCCAGGAGGAAAAGTCTTTATGCTAGCTATGACTGATTAGTTCTCAAAGTGGATTGAAGCAGAATCCCTTGTTCAAGTCAGAGAAAAAGAGGTTATCTCATTCATCAAGCGCAATATCCTGACAAGATTTGCAATCCCTGCAAAGATAGTGTGTGAAAATGACTCACAATTCATTGGCAAGAGAACAACTAACTTTTGTGCCAGTTAGGGAATCAAGATGATCACTTCAACACCTGTCCATCCTCAGGCTAATGGTCAGGCCAAATCAAGCAACAAAATCATTATCAATAACCTGAAGAAGAAGTTGGGGTCTAAGAAAGGAAAGTGGGCCGAGGAACCACCTTTTGTTCTTTGGGCAGATATGACCACTTCAAAGAATGCTACTAGTCAGACTCCTTTCTCATTGGTATTTGGTGCTGAAGCAGTTATCCCTACAGAGATGGTTATCCCTACAGCTAGAGTCAGTCATCAGAATCCCAAAGATAATACTCAAAGTCTACTTGAATATCTGGATGCAGTAGAAGAACTCGGGGATTTAGCAAAGATCATAATGGCATCTTATCAGCAGAATATAGCAAAGTCCTACAACAAGAATATCAGGGTTCGTAGATTTCAAAAAGGGGATTTAGTTCTCCGAAAAGCTTTTCAGAATACTACAAATCCTGCGGGTGGAAAGCTTGCACCAAAGTGGGAAGGTCCTTACTTGATTGAGTCAGAAGCAGGAAAGGGGGCATACAGATTGTCTATTTTGGATGGTAACTTGTTACCAAGGGCTTGGAACGCTATCCACCTCAAAAAATATTTTATGTAAGGCTGCTATCCCGAGGATAATTGCTATCCTAAGAAATTTAACAATGATATTAAACAACTAAGGTATGTATTCAAATTTATATTTTTATTCATTTTCAATATTATTATTCTTTTATAATGATACTGACTTAGGCATCGGAGGGGTGTTAGCCCGCCCCTCACCTAGATCTGACTGTTTTGTAGCCTGAAGATATGTAGTATTCCCACATGGAATGAAGTTTGTTTACGCCTTGTCGCCGGTTCATTTAGGCCTTGTCGCCAGTTTAATTGAGCCTTGTCGCCAGTTAAAGTATTGTTTAATGTCTTCTAAGGTTTAAGGGGTTTTCAACTCTTCTTAAGGTCGCCTGTAGCACACGTTTATTCAGCCGTAGTTCGAGAGGCGGGGCAAGCACATGAAATATAGTGACTTGTTACCTCGTTATCCTCAGCTATTGGTTTGAATCTCTAGTTAATGGTAGGCGTACCTTTTCTAAGGTTTAAGGGGTTTTCACCACTTCTAAGGGCCTTGTCGCCAGTTTATTTATTCCTAAGGTTTAAGGGGTTTTCACCTCTTCCAAGGGCCTTGTCGCCAGTTTATTTATTCCTAATGTTTAAGGGGTTTTCACCTCTTCCAAAGGCCTTGTCGCCAGTTTATTTATTCCCAAGGTTTAAGGGGTTTTCACCTCTTCTAAGGGCCTTTTCGCCAGTTTGTTTAGGCCTTGTCGCTAGTTCATTTGGGCCTTGTCGCCAGAGTTTCTGAATTTATTTTCAGGATAATGTTAACAATGTAGGTCTATCAGTATATCCCTAGAATCGAAGGAACATCCTGAGAAATGATCTTATTACAAGGATGAAATGGTCTAGACATTATCAGAGTTAGTTGCTATATGATTCTGGTATGATTTCCTATTTGTGCATGTTCTATATTTCATATTACTTGTCTTATGAATTTTATGACATGGTATTGGTTTATTGAATTAAACTTAAATTTTTATTAAAGAATTTCATTCCTAATAAACTCAGTTTTTTCTCTAAAGATTTAATAACAGAAACAGGGATAAAATACCAACATAAGTCATAAAAAGTTGTTATACTAATATTATAGTGCAGGAAAGGATGATTCAGGTTTCACTCAAAACAGAGCCCATCCACTGAACCATTAGATTGTTCAAAAACATGAAATAAAAGTTAGTTTGGGCTTCGCCCTGAACCAGGATCCCTCCACCCAAACCATTATCCTAAGCATATTATATTATCCATACACAACCAAAATAGAAATTGTTCAAACAACCAACAGAAACACATCAAAACAACCTGAAAACCAGGCTCAAACCTTGTCATATTCACCGTGATCGCCCTCCTTCTTTTCCTCTTTTGCCACCTCATTAGCACATGTCTCATTCGTCGCCTCTGAAGTACTTGGAACCTCGTCTTCTTCCACCTTCTCACCCCTCAACATCTTCAGCTTCTTTGCCCAAGCTGCGGAATTCCAGGAATCCATCACGTAGCCATTTGCTTGCACCTCCTCTGACATCTTGAGCATTGACTCCAGAATACTTGTAGCTGCAGACCTCTTGGCATCTTCAACAAGCTCGGATTTCTCCAACTCGAATGAATCTTTAAGATCCACAATCTCTTTTTTCCTTCTTTTTGTGAAGCTTGATCCTTGTGTCTGCTGCATGTTAGAGATCTGCAATCTTTCCTTCAGCCTCTCTCAGAGCCAATTCAGCATCCTGGAGCCTTTGGTGGTAATTTTCGATTCCCTGTTATCCTTAGGTTAACATAAATTTTCTGCATATTATTATTCTAAGGATATAAAAGGATACTTACTGTTCCAATAAGACTGGCAAGAGCTTGTAATTTCTCTCTGGCTTCAGCATTGCTCATGTCAGGAAAGGGTTCAGTCTCGATTGAGGTGGTAGCCTTCCTTTTCTTCTGGGCAGCACTCTTTTGCCGAGTAGTTGGGATCCTCAGCTTTGGGGAGAGAGTCTTGGAGTGCTCCTGTTCACCACGGTTTCATCCTCGATGAAGTTGTCCAAGTCGATCAAGCTCAAGGAAGACTTTAGTTTCGGCATTTCTGTGCAACAATTCATCAAGTTATTTTCGAGAAAGCGAAATCCTAAGGGTTCAATGAAATACCCAGGATACTTACCAGAAAACATACTTTCAGAATACCTCGCGGCAGTTGTGCTGGTATCACCTATTTCTCCTTCAAACCGAAATTCTCTTTCTTGTACCAGAATTTTGAACAAAGCTTTGAGACTTCAATTCGTATCTTTTCTATACCTCACCAAATCATCAAACACAACTGCAAAAAAGAATATGTATTAACACAAACTGTTTGTAGAAAGAAATTCTATCCTAAGGATTTCCTACCCTTATGAACCCATTCAACAGGCAAGTTTACTCCATCAGGGAACGAGTCACGCCGTACAAAGAAGAATCTCTTCTTCCATTAGTGGTCGCTAGCAGAAACTTTGGGAACCATGTAGAGGCGGCTGGTTTTCTATTGGAGGCAATAACGGTAAGATCCGTGTGTGCGAAGGTTATAGGTTGCGGCTATCTCAGGGATACCTATAGATAGTTCATGGGTTCTATTCAAGCGATCTATTGAATATAATACTCTCCACACCATTGGCATGACTTGGGAGTAGGAGAAACCGGTAATATCGAAAAACTCCTTAATGAGCGGGAAAATGGATACGAAAGGCCGATTGAAAAAGGGTAATAGAAAAAACAAACCCAGGTTTCGGACGAAAAGTCAGCTTTGGCTTTGGGTTCGTATGGTCTGATGACGGCCTAAGCGGGTAACAAGCCAGAATATTTTAGAAATCTAATGTCGAGATCGTTGAAGAGACACTGATCCTCATCAGTAGCAAGGATGTGACCCTAATCGATGAAATCCTCAGAGGTTGCGAAAGAGTAACGGTTGAGCGATCGAGGGGTTCTTTTCCTCATTGTTGTTCGAATTAAGCAAGAAGCTTCAGAAAATTAGAAGATGAGAGTGAGAAGAACTGACCTGGTTATGAAGCAACGAAGAGATAATTGTGATTTTGAGATTTGGGAATGGCTTGATTATAACCTAATGGAACGGTTTTAGGGTCTCCTAAATTCACGTGCCTGTCCTTTCAAGTCGCAGAGATATTTTCATCTTTAATATTTAAAATTTTTACAGCTGTCACGCGCTAACTGTAAAAATTGGGGGCAATTGTTGGGAGCAGATTTTTATCCTCAGGATTGATCATGATTTAAGGATTTCGACCTATCCTGCCGATGCAAATATTCTGAGAATTATATTTGACTAATTCAATTTTCCTTTATTATTTTTGTTTGTTTTGCAGATAAGACCAAGTGTTTAATGTGATTATAAGAACGTGGGTTTGTAACGGCTTCGTCAACTCGAACGTGGGCAGCAACTGATCATTGGAGACTTAGTCTAGGGTTTATTCCGGATTTCTCGGGATTTCAGTTGTATTTTTCAGTTTATATAAACGAGCTGATATGATCATTTAGAACACACACTTCACGTACTTAGCTATCAACACTCATTGTAACACTTAGTATACGATCGATTATCAGCTCCAACACTTGTAACCACTCTTTTTGTTATCAATAAATTGACGGTGATAGTTTTCACCGTCCGGGGGTTTTTTGTCCGGAGATCCTCACGATCAAGGGCTTTTTCCCCGAAATCAAATCATTGTGTTCATCCTATTTTTTATCAAGCACTCTACCTCACATACGAATTTGATCATAAAATTACTTTGTTAATTTTTGACCGAAACAATGATATATATATATATATATATATATATATAGGGTTTGGATCAAATACAAATAAAATTAGCATATTAATTGTGAGAATCAAGTATAGTAATTATATATACAATTGATTCTCACAATTAGCATTTTAATTTCATTTGTACGTTAATGTTTCCACACATATATATGTGTGTATATATATATATATTGAAAGGCAATTAGATTTACAAAAATATAATGGCTAGAAAAAGCTAACCAAATATCAAGAAAACAAAATTAAAGTGGATTTTGAATCACTTGGTCCAGTTGATTTTCATTTTTTTGTTTCTAGTAATGATCCAACGAAACAAAAAGTGAATAATAGAATAATAAATTAGCTCTGATTTCAAATCATTAACTCTGAAGATGGCTTTGTTCATAGTCTTCCGAATCACCCACCAAGTAGAAAACATGATTCCTTCCATAAGACTTTTCTTATTCTTTGTTAGATGACATTGGTCAAGCCATTCATGGAACGTATTAGGATCCATTGTTGTCGAACCCAATAACTGCAACCAAACATGAATAGAGTTCCATACCTTTGTTGCAACTCCATGGGAGGTGAATAAATGTTGAACCTTTTCCATTTCTTTAGAGCAAAATGGACACATAACGAATGGAATATATAACTCTTTATTTGAAAGACTAATTAGAGTCTGTAGTTCTTATCTTATTAGTTTGTTAGATGTTAATATTTATCTTGAATCTTATTATATTTATGTATAAAGTGACGCCTTTTAAGTTATTTGTAAAAACATTTAACACCAATGCAGTAGATCATGTTTTAAGCATAGAATTTTCTCACCCTGAACCCCAATAAGGTGCATTACTTTGGTAGATATGGTTTTCGAGTTTACGTTTGCAACCAAGTTAGCTGTTAATATATCACGATTGTAATAATGTATCCCCTTTGCTTTCTCCACCAAGACACATATACAACTGTGCTGTTGGTTGACATAAAACGGCCAACACTCCTATTTCCTACGTTACCATCCTTAGGCCTTATGATACATACACTACTACAACCGTCATTCCTTCTAGAAGGAATATACTGGTTATAAACAAAAGGGGCGTCTCTCATTTTGTTATGTCTAATAACAAGGGATGTTATTCATGTTGAGTTGGCACGGATTTCAAGTTAAATATGCATTCATTTGAAAAAATCAACCATAACCCGAACACAATTAAAATTGTTTCGCATTTTTTATTACTTTTTTTATGTCCATTTGCAAATATGAGTAATACGTAATAACTTAGTTAATTTTTTAAACAACCAATATTGAGTTAACGCTTGCAACCAAGTTAGTGGTTGACATATCACGATTGTAATAATGTACCCCCTTTGCTTTCTCCACCACGATACAGCTACAACCATATCGTTGGTTAAAATAAAATGACTATACTACAACGCTCTTATTTCCTACGTTATCATCCTCATGTCTTCTGATATCACCACTACAACCGTTGTTCCTTCTAGAATGAATATCCTGGCTATAAAAAAGAGGGGTGTATCTCGTTGTTTTATGTCTAATAAACAGGGACGCCATTCATGTCGAGTTGGTAGATTAGCATGCCAAAGAATTTCGGGTTGATAGGTTGAATATGCATTCATTTGAAAAACATCAGCTATAACCCGGACACACTTAAAATCGTATAGCATTTTGGATCTACTTTTTTATGTTCATTTGCAAATATGAGTAATACTTGATGAATTAGTTAATATTTAAATAACTTGGGCTTAGCTCAAGCAAATCATTTAACTGGTGTCTTTTAATTGTTTTTGTTTTTTTTTCTCATATCAACTAACAAAGTTGATATCTATTTAGTTTGAATTTAGAGTATCTGAATGGAATGGAACGGTAGGAAGAAATGAATAAAATTGAGAGAAATCAACGTATTATATCAGCTAACTCAAAACCAGTTAAATTTCTTATCGTGTCTATCTTGTGTTAGAAATTGTATTCCTACCGAAAACCTTAAAGCGAGAACGAACATTTATATAAACTCTAAAGAAAAAGTTCTTCATATTTATTAAGATCATCATAACAAATTTATGACCACATATCATCATTGTACCACTAAGTGAGAAAGAGATGATGTTATTTTGTTTTTGGAATCAGAAATCAACTTCATCCATGCATTGAATTTATGAAGGACCGCTATGGTAGATGAAAACATTTATTAAAGTTCTAATAATTAATATAATTAAAGTTCTAATAATTATATATGAGTGGGTTTTCTATATTGTATAGAGTAACTAAGTGGTTGTGGATGGAAGAGTAATAAAAAGTTACCGTTAATGAGTAAATTTGAATAAACACTCTTCATCATCTATAACTTTTTATGTTTTTTTAAAGGTGTTGTGATTGGAGGGGAAAATGTAATGTTAAAAGTATAAAATTATAATTGAATTAAAAAAAGAGAGAAAATATAATGTTTATTTAATTGAAATAAATAAGCTACTGAGAATGCTCTAGCAGATCATATGCAAAAAAATTATCTAATTAACGTGAGTACACATACATGCATCTGACATGGGTCGTGACTCGTGTACACATATTTACACGCAAATCTATGCTATATATTAAGAGGACAAAATTGTAGTTTTGCATATTTTTAGAAGTTCATGTAATTATTACTTTTAAAACGTTGTTATAGTCTTTCAAAGCTAAATCTTCCAAGCATATGCTAGTTCCTCATCTTTATAAAAGATGAGACATCATGTTTTTTTTGAAAAAAAAAATAAAAATTAAAAATTACATGTGATCCACAACCAATGAGTTGGTGGGGTGGTAAGAAAAAGATTTGGTGTTTAATGTTATTCAAGTTTGATTCTTACCCCAACATTTTGTCTTGGCGACACCAGTTGATGATGGGAGACTAGGCGAATGGGTGACGTTCATTCATTGGATCCTTGAACTGAAAGAGTTTTATCTCACCGCATTGTCTTGCCTTCGATTGAGTGTTCATGGGCGTTGGCTTTTATGTGATGGTTTTCCCCATATCAGAAGGCGAGTCTATCCTAATGTGATGATATAGTTAGTAGCTTATTTAGAAGATTCGTTGGCCGTTCAAAAAATAACGTTTTTTTTAATTATTTTAATATGAGTATAGTCTTGCTAATATAATAATTATAAATTAATTACGTTTTAGCTGGTTTTTTAGTTAATTGGCTAATTATTTTCTTTCCCCTTTAAAATACAATAACATATCACCAATCTAAGTATTGTGTTCGCTGCTACGTCACAGGATTAAGTACCCTCTATTGTGTGTGTGTAGATGGATAGGAATTTGCACAAATCAATTAAGCATGATAAGATACGAACCTACTAGGATGTGACACGTGGCTTGTGTGTGTATATACGACTGCGTCAAAATTAGACATCATGTTTTTTTCGCAAAAAAAGACCTGCCACCAATGAGTTGGTGAAGTGGTAAGAAAAAGATATTGGTGTTTCATGTGACCCAATTTTGATTCATACCCTAACATTTTGTTTTGCCGACACCAGTTGATGATGATATACTAGGCGAGTAGGTGTCGTTGACTAGTTGGATCCCTGAACTTAACGAGTTTTATCTCACCGCATTGTCTTGCCTTCGAGTGAGTGTTCATGAGCGTTGGCTTTATGTGAGGGTTTTCCCCATATCAAAAGGCGAGTATATCCCAATATGATGAATTTAATCAGTAGCCCATTTAGAGGATTCATTGGCCGTTCAAAAGGAAATAATAACGTTTTTTTTAATATTTAATATGAGTATAGTCTTGCTAATATAATAATTAAAAATTAATTACGTTTTAACTGGGTTTTTAGTTAATTGGCTAATGATTTTCTTTTCCCTTTAAAATACAGTATAACAGATCACCAATTTAAGTGTTATGCTTGTTGCTGCATCGCACTATTAAGTACCCTCTAGTGTGTGTAGATGGATAGGAATTTGCACAAATCAATTGAGCGTGTTAAGATTAGAAGCTGCTAGGATGTGACACGTGGCTTGTGTGTATATGCGACTACGTCAAAATTATGCACAAGTTACACATTATATTTATATACTAGTTTTTATCCCCCGTATTACGAAAGTTGTTTTATATATTGTTTTTTCTAATATTTATTTATTTTTTAATTTATATATTTTTATTGTATGAAAGTTAATAATATACGTATGGTTTGATGATAAATTGTTTCACAAATAAATGAGATGTTATAACCCGGTTTAAAAGCTATATGGTTTTGATGAGACCCAAGACCCGTTTATTTTTTTTACTATGAAATTGGTTTTTTAATTATAAATAATATTTATGAAAGTTAATAATATACTTATAGTTTGATGATGCCAAGACCCGTTTATTTTTTTTTACTATCAAATTGGTTTTTTAATTTAAATAATATATATATCTTTTTTAAAATAAATAAGATATTATTTTTTATTATATCCTATTATATAGGATTTTTACATAAATAATTTGGTGAGAACAATTTTTAATTTAATGAGATATTATAACCCGTTTAAGAAATATCTGGGTTTGTAAGACTCATACCCATGAATTCGGGTCAAATGCATGAGAAGCCTCCATTTAAAAATCAAGCAAATCTGGTGACTCCAAAAAAAGAGGGGGCGACCACATCGCGACACATAGGATTTTTTTGTCTTCGTTTATATATATATTATAGATAACATATATATATATATATATATATATATATATATATATATATATATATACTAATTTTGGACCACTAAAAACACCTTTAAAAAAATATTTAAAAAAATCATAAAACAAAAAATAACAAAAATTTTAAAAAGAGTAAAAAAACAAAATTCTTATATTTCATTCCAGTTTCATTTAAAAAAACGTCATATTATAACATATGTATAATTTTATATGATATTTAGTTACGTAATATACACATATGTACAATATCATTTATCTTGAATTATACATATGTGTATTAAAAACATGTAAATGTACATATATGTATATATTATACATATGTATATATAATTTAGCTAAACCAAGTTTTTTTTTGTGAAACCGGGATGATAAAATAAGAATTTTGATTTTTTTAATTTTTTCAATTTTGTGTTTTTTTTATTTTATGATTTTTTTTTATTTTTAGGTTTTTTGTGGTCCAAAATGGTTCTCGTAGTTCTCAATTTCAAAAAAGTTCTCTCATAATCCTGATCCTATATATATATATATATATATATATATATATATATATATATATATATATATATATATATATATATAATAAGGAGGGCTATCCTAGAAATAAGTAGTTTTCTTGAAAGACTAGGAATAAATCATAGTCATTGGATCATATCAATCAATGGTTAAGATTTAAAATTACAAAAAACCGTCATAGTTTCCTACAATTACTCTTTCACTATTATAACCGACATAGTTTCCTATAATTATTCTTTCATCATAGGTTTTAATGTAAAATGTCAAAATTCTATTGGTTCTTACCATTCATAGGAAACAACTTCTTTTTATTTGAACCATTTTCTATATATAATTATGCAATTAATATGTGTTACATAAATTTGCATATTATTGCACTATACCGAGTTTGATGAAGTGACAAAATGAATTAAACTGAGATTAAACTATCCTGAACTTAAATTGGAGCTCCATTAACAAACTAATAAGGCCTAACTTTTTTACCGAGTTTGATTAAGCACTCAAGAAAAAACCATCGTTATATTTGTATAATATATTAAATTACATTTTGTATAATCTGATATATAATTACATATTATATATCAATAAATATAGATAACGGACTTGATACATTAATTGCTTATCGTACATTACGTAGGCGAGCACATAGAACATTGATTTCAGAAACCCTAAATCACACAATACACTCATCTTCCCATGTCGCTCTCACTCAATCCATCTCCACCACCACCGATCCACCACTCGCCAGCATCAAAACACCTCCTTCACCATCACCGGAGTCGCCAACGAGGGTCCCGCGACTCGCCAGAAAAACACGAACGCCGCTCCCCTTGTTTCACATGTTTTTTTTTAGCTTTTGATAAGAATTGAATTTGAAATTAAAGCCAATTGATCGGTTAATCTTTGAAATAGATACAGTTAATCATCAAATTAAGCTTCAATCGATCAATTTGAGTTTTGAATGATGAGTTTTAACCTTGAATGTATTATGATATAAGGCTGAACGTTTAAGTTTTTTGCCTGAACGTTTAGATTTTAAACCTGAACATTTAAATGTTTAACCTTGAACGTTTTAGGGTTGGGAATTTAGCTTGAACGTTTTAGTGCTTTTAACCATGAACGTATTTCGCGTACGTAATGTATGTTAAGCGATTATTGTACGTGAACTAACCCCTTAATATATATAATTATATATGGATAAAGTTATCTATATTTATATATAGCAACAGTTATATGTATATATAACTAAACATCTAAAATAATTAATTAATAATTAGTTGCTTTCAACCCGAGCGTTATGGTGCGAACATGACGGGAACTTAGTCGATATTGGTTAAACCCCATGTGTTGCGGCGGAGACATGGTGGGAATACTGTTGTGGTATTGGCTCAGTTCATTATTGTAATAATCTAAATAAAAATCAAGTTAACTATTTGTAAGGCCTCGTTACCGGTGCCTCAATTTAACATTGGATTTACTCATTAACATAGTTCTAAATATCAGAGTGAATAAAAACGTTCGCGGAATATTAAAAACACTCAAACATTACATTACATAACCATTAATTCTTGTCTCAACGAGCATTCAAATCATTTAAACATAAAACATTGTCTTTTAAAATAACATAACATTTTCTTGAGATGCCAGCGTCATCAAGTCCATGCTAGGTGCTTCCCCTCATGCGAGCTGCCTCAGTCTACTCACATGCGTGCATACTAAAAGTCTGCTACGCTGAGTGAGTTCTAGTTAATCATACAACATACAATCTGTTCTCATACTTGCACACGTGCCCGAAGGTGTGTTTATTATTCATATTTTACTTTACATGCATGACTATCCATACTATTTAAAGAGTCTTCCGCCCTATAACCTCACAGATATTATAAGGGTCTGGTCCCCAACATCACATATATTATTATGGACGGGTCCCTATCATCACATATATTATTAGGGTCTAGTCCCTATCCTCATAGATATTATTAGGGTCCGGTCCTTATCCTCACAGATATTATTAGGGTCCGGTCCCTATCCTCACAGATATTATTAGGGTCTGGTCCCTTTGTTTCGTGCTACTGTAACATACCTGCCTTTTTCATACCTACCTTAATAACACGTGCAATATCTGAAGATCGTTCACGTACTATCAACATAACATACATACATCATCCAGACATCGTATACATATCAAACATATCTTTAACTACCACCTGACGGTACATGCAATATCCGAAAATCGTTCGAGCACATTCAAGCAATCATCATACATAAATCATACCAAGCATACACTTACCACTTAAGGTAAGTGTATTAACTATCACATCGAGTATGCACACAGCCCCAAAAACATAACAAGGAAGTAGGGCTAGAAACTCACCTGAACGCGGTTACGTTCACCGTTATTAGTTATTCCATTCTTTAGCTGTGCACGACTAACTGTATAACAATTACACGTATCAATTAACTATCACTACCCATATCGCGTTTCTATTCTAATTATAACCCTTAACGAACAGGGGTCCAGGGACAGCGCCCTTGGCAGCGGGGTTCTAGGGGCGGCAGCCTCTAGTGGTGTCCAAGGGGCAGAGCCCCTAGCTGGGGTTAAGCCGCCAGGTCATCTTGGAAAAATTTTATTTTCATTAACTGTCTTAACACATTTTCCATTAGGATTTCATGATAATATTTTATTGTTAACCTCTAAATCCTTAAAGGTGTCTTCTATAAATTAATAAGGTTCAAGGGCTATTTTGTAATTAAATCATTCTTTTTCTAAGTCCAGGGACTCTTCTGTCATTATTTTAAACTTTCAGTTCGTTACTCAGTTCTTTAACAAATTGGCTTGTCATAACGAACTGGTCCTTGTAACGAATTGGACCCTCTAACGAACTGGTCCTTATAACGAATTGGACCTTGTAATGAATTGGTCCTATGACGAATCAGTCCATATAACGAACCAGTTCATATAACGAACCGGTCCATGTAGCGAATTGGACCTTCTAATTCGTTATTTCTTCCATAGCGAACTTGGACACGAACTAAGGCTAGTTCATTAAGCTTCATTTAACGAATCACTTGACGAATCACCCTAGTTCGTTAACTTCCCGTTAACGAATTAGGGTTAGTCTGACATTCTCTGACATATCATTAACCTTGTACGCCGTTTTCCGGCGCCGCCGTCGCCGGAAAAACGCGAGTTCGCCGGAAAAACAAGATGTCACTCGTTTTCCACCGTTTTTCACTGTTTTTCGTCCCGTTCGATCTATATCTGAGCTAGGGTGACCCCTAAGCTCATCTTAGGTTCGGTTTATACCCGATTCCACCCGGATTCGTGACTTTAATGGTTTAACCGTGTCGGCTCGTCGTTTTGTGATTAGATCTAACGGGTTTGAGTTCATACAACATCATACTGTCATTAACTTGGATCGGGATCGGTTTTTCTATCTTGGTTCGGCTAGAGAAATGAGAGAAATTAAAGAGAGAGAGAGCTTAAGTGTGTGTTTTGGTGGTGTAAAAAATGTGTGTGAAATGAATGATTTACTTGGTAATTAATGCTTATATAATTATGGATCATGGGCTTAAGCCCATGGTCTTTTCCTCTTTCCATCATAACCCAAGTCCATAACCCATATCCATTTAACCCAACATTAGCCCAACTCATAATAACTCATATTTCATTTATTAACCGAAACTAGAAAAACGGGATGTTACACTATTAATCCTATTAAATACTTAATTTAAATTTGTTAATGATTTTACAAAACTGTTAAGTGACTAAAGTTCTCAAATATGCAAAATTATGAAAAAACTTTGTTGTAATTTGGATCCATGTGTGTGTTTATATACACACACTAAAACCATGTGTAATTAATGTGCCCATAAAACCATGTGTAATTAATGTTTGGGCACGGAAACATAAATCATCCTTTTAATATGCATAATAATATACGAACTGAATCCAAGCTAAACTTGTGAAACTATTCATTAGTCGAACTCAAACTTAGATGTTGAGATTTAAGCAAACCTATCATCCAAACTTGAACTCTTAGTAGTTAAACAAGTCAAGCTTAAACTCTAGCTTTCTGATGTTTAGCTAGTCTCATCGAGCCACACTCTAGCTTAGTAGAACTCTTAGGGCTGATGTGGGTATAATGATGCTCTCACAACTAAGCTTTAAATTTATTAAACAAGACTCCAAAAGAAACCACACAAAACCGGCAAGTGTACCGATCACTAATAGTATAGCACTATGGAAGTCCGAGTATCGAACACAAGGACACTTGAAAACGTTAATGATACTTAACCCTAACCAAGACTCACCTAATAATATTTAAATGATTTTTAATATAATTAACTACTTAACCTAACTTACTTTAACTAAATTAGTTAACTAAACTTAACTTAATTAAATGAAACTCTTGACGAAACTTGGAAACTTTACTACAGTCGGAAAAAACGTCTACCTAGGTAAGAATCATATTGAAGGTATAATAAGCTAATGGATTGAAGACTCTCACGACACCGGTTCTAAAGGATGACACAACTAAGGTTCGCTTAAAAAGGCTAGATCACCTCTCAGTCTCACTAACAAACTCTAACTTACACTTAGTTGATTTTAAGAACAAACCGGGAAACGAATTGTTAAAGTGCTCTAATGTCGACTCTCCTCTCGGACTCACCGACACACTACCCTAATGGAGACGAATACTACGCAACCAAGGATAGAGGAACAATTTAGTTTAACTTAAACTAGACCAACTAATCGCTCAAAAACACAAACCCGACAAGAACCTACCCGCTCTCGCGCGATCCTAGTTCTAACAAGCAAAAGCTACGAGACGAGCTTTCTTCCTATCACCTCTCGGTCTCTAAGAAGGTGTTCACCCGCTGAATCTAATCAATTAATATACCCACTTAAACCCTACGGTTGATCACCCCGCAAACAATCTCTAGACACAAAGTAAATAGTTCAAACAAGCTAAAATCAATCAAAACCTATTCAATTAATCAAAGCAAGAGGTATATGAGTATAACTAATAAATTCACAGCCACTAAACACAACCTAATTCAATGTTAAACCAAACTTTTCATTAACAATTCAAGCCATGATGATCAACACTCCATAAAACTCATTAAAACCTAACAAAATTCATCTAACCTAGGTAGAACTAACACGTTTAGCCAATCATAATCAATTAAAAATAGATGAAATAGATATAAATGATAAACGTGTTCATATAAATCTGATTACAAAAGGTTTGAATGCTTAAAAACCAAAAATGAACTCACAAACGTTAAAATAGTCAAAACCGACAACCGAAGGATAAAAGATGGAACCGTAAGCTTGTCCTCCTTGGTTTCTCCTCTAGAGCAGGTGTGGTATGGCTGGAAACTTGAATAAAATCGTTCATAGGGTTTTAGGGTTTATATATATGTTTAATCACCTCCTTCCTAATATAAAATAGGTTAAAACAAGCCCACTAGGCCCACTAGAAGACAACATAGACGTGGTAGCTGATTCTTGAACATTCTTGGCAGCCTTGGGACATGTTGAAATCTACCACATGCTTCTTGAATGGTATGACCTGGTCGCGTAGCTCGAACATGACATTTTCTGACGTTTTTCGACTTTTAGCTCGTTTATCTTCGTTTTTGCGAACCGGCTTCATCCGAGCTCCGTTCTAGCTGACTCTTTTTTCATTTGACTCGTTTTCTCGCTCTCTTCAACATGGGACCTATCACATACACAAACATGTAATTTAATGCAAGAATAACAAAATAATCGTTAACGTTTAAGCACAAAATAACATAAAAACTATTAGGAAAACATGTGTGTTTTACACCACATCAAACATCCCCACACTTAAACCTTTTTCGTCCCTGAAAAAGAAATTTACACAGGATCATAACCAAGTGAAAAAAAAACAAACTCCCAGATTATTAATCATTATCAAAACATAAGAAACAGCTCGACATATTGACCGCGATTTCCGATATTGTTGTCCACTTAAACCCAGCCACCAGCCAATCAAGCCCCCCTTTTGCATTAAACGTTTCTAAGTCCAAAAATTAAGGCTATACCAACCCCATCTCAGACAAAGAGAGCTAGAAAAACTAGAGTCGAAGCAAACTGGTTCGACAAATCACCATAAGCCAAGGACTCGTTGATGGTACTAATTAGATACACTCGGTGAAATTTTAATGGATGAATGGTCATGTGGAGGTCGTACGAGCTATTCCTAAATATTATTGGACTTTGTCCTATAAATTCCTAATTTGATATTTATTGACTAGAAACATTCGAGCCCCAATAGTGTATCCTCAGAGTCACCATCCCCAAGGTAACACGTAAACTCTAAGTCTCGTCTAGTATGTGCATCTTTGGCCTCTTTTACTAACTTTAAAGAATGCTCATTTGGCATTTTACAATACATAACTTTCTTCACATGCATTTTGCTTTTCTTGAACAACTTTTGAGAATACACCTAACTTTCAAAACATACTTCTCTTTTTTTTTTCTTCTTTTTTTTTCTTTTCTTTTTTTTATATCACCCTAAAGTATATAAGTATTTCTAAGCTCATAAAATATGGACATGTGGTGGTGTGCTGGTTTGAGTGCATCTAAGTATAACCATCTCAAAGTTTTCAGATTATGGTAATCCTCTCTAAGCATCGAAATTCGGTTTCACCGTTTTTCAAATTATTATATATATAAAACCTGCTAAAGAGGGGCTATCAAAGCTAGTTGGGCCTACCGACACATCCCAAATCAGATATGCAAACCATCTCTTCTTTTATTATTATATTATATTTTTCAAAAGTTCCGAGAGTTCGTTAACACAATGGAAATAATATCATTTCCTGCTTAACGTAGAAGAAAAACAATTTTCAAGGGACATTTTTTCCTTTAAAACTTTTTTTTAAATATTGACTCCCAAGATTTTCAATATTATTTTATTTTCTTTAAAATAAAAACGTCGGTTCCCTATCCCCACACTTAAATTTCACATTGTCCTCAATGTGAGACAAGGAAAAGACAAAACTAAACATAAAGAAAAATAAAGTGGAACAGACTCCCCTGGTATATGTGATCATGAAAGTGTCTGGTGAATCTTGTTCCTCGCTCTCATATTCGAACGCAAGCTTAAAACTCCAGTGCTCTCTATCAAGCTATCACTAACGAACGAAAACGGCAATCCTTATGCAAATTGCATCCCCACACTTTTTTAAAACTCTAGCTCATCAACCGTCATCAGCCAACCAAGGAATAACCTGCAAGTAAGAGAAGAGACACCCGGAAAACTCGGAAATAAAAATAAAATGAAAATAAAATAACAAGAAAAGATATTACCGGGTTGCCTCCCGGGAAGCGCTAAGTTTATTGAATAGTCTTCAGCCGGACTCACTCCCGAAATCTCAATCAGGAGGCTTCTCTTTTATCCTCTTCCCATCGATGCTCCACAACACTCTCCTTTTACAATTGGTCGGGAAGAAACCAATTGCACAACTCTCATGGGCCAGATCATATGAATTAAACTCGACCCACCAACTCTTGAATTCCCCCAAAAATGGTTGAATGAACTGAAATGGGGAAGTCAGTCTCTTCATCACACTACGATTTCTTCGCCCAGAAATCCTCCTTCTAGTTCCATTAGCCAAACTTTTAAACCTTAACACGTCCCGAATAGAGATTGAGTACGATTTGTGTTTTGGTTTTTCACAATCGAGGTGAGGTGTTGGAAGGACCAAATCACTAACTATCTCATGGCTCTCCTTATAAAGCTCCTTCTTGATCCCCAAACTTGGCTCGTTATATATTAAATCTTCAAGCAGCTTTAAATCACCAAGTGGGTCAAACTCGCCTTCATCCGTAATGGTAAAGTCCATCAACTCTTCACCAAACTCATCCTTAAATTCTTCCTCCCAAGAGGGAATATACTCCTCTACTCTCTGCTCCTCCATTCCGGTATCTTCAATCTCGCTCAGGATTTCAAACAAAGGTGGATTCAAAGGAGGAACATATTCCAAATCATTTCTAATAGCAAACAACACATCATCCATTATTTCCTCCAATTCTGGGGTGAGCTCTAATATATTCCCTGACAAATATTTATACCCTAAGAAGTTCCCCATCGGATCATATGCAAATCAGTATGGAGGAGGCTTTGCCAAAAGTGATTCCCATGGCGCTTTCCGTGCTTCGACTTCTATATTTCTCCTCTCATAAGCATCATGCACCCAGTGAACTCCGCCACACACTTTGCACCATGGCGTTCCAACCTATCGTCCGAACATATTTCCTGTAAAGAACACTCAAAAGAAAAGGTTCACGAGCAAGAATCATATTGAAGGTATAATAAGCTAATGGATTGAAGACTCTCACGACACCGGTTCTAAAGGATGACATAACTAAGGTTCACTCAAGAAGGCTAGATCACCTCTCAGTCTCACTAAAAAACTCTAACTTACACTTAGTTGATTTTAAGAACAAACCGGGAAACGAATTGTTAAAGTGCTCTAATGTCGACTCTCCTCTCGGACTCACCGACACACTACCCTCATGGAGACGAATACTACGCAACCAAGGATAGAGGAACAATTTAGTTTAACTTAAACTAGACCAACTAATCGCTCAAAAACCCAAACCCGACAAGAACCGAACCCGCTCTC
Source organism: Bidens hawaiensis (assembly GCF_021521415.1). Classification (NCBI taxonomy): domain Eukaryota; kingdom Viridiplantae; phylum Streptophyta; class Magnoliopsida; order Asterales; family Asteraceae; genus Bidens; species Bidens hawaiensis. The sequence goes on along the minus strand of NW_027496358.1, from coordinate 150,836 downwards.
GCGCGATCCTAGTTCTAACAAGCAAAAGCTATGAGACGAGTTTACTTCCTATCACCTCTCGGTCTCTAAGAAGGTGTTCACCCGCTGAATCTAATCAATTAATATACCCACTTAAACCCTACGGTTGATCACCCCGCAAACAATCTCTAGACACAAAGTAAAGAGTTCAAACAAGCTAAAATCAATCAAAACCTATTCAATTAATCAAAGCAAGAGGTATATGAGTATAACTAATAAATTCACAGCCACTAAACACAACCTAATTCAATGTTAAACCAAACTTTTCATTAACAATTCAAGCCATGATGATCAACAATCCATAAAACTCATTAAAACCTAACAATATTCATCTAACCTAGGTAGAACTAACACGTTTAGCCAATCATAATCAATGAAAAATAGATGAAATATATATAAATGATAAACGTGTTCAGATAAATCTGATTACAAAAGGTTTGAATGCTTAAAAACCAAAAACGAACTCACAAACGTTAAAATAGTCAAAACCGACAACCGAAGGATAAAAGATGGAACCGTAAGCTTGTCCTCCTTGGTTTCTCCTCTAGAGCAGGTGTGGTATGGCTGGAAACTTGAATAAAATCGTTCATAGGGTTTTAGAGTTTATGTATGTGTGTAATCACCTCATTCCTAATATAAAATAGGTTAAAACAAGCCCACTAGGCCCACTAGAAGACAACATAGACGTGTTAGCTGATTCTTGAACATTCTTGGCAGCCTTGGGACATGTTGAAATCTACCACATGCTTCTTGAATGGTATGACCTGGTCGCGTAGCTCGAACATTACATTTTCTGACGTTTTTCGACTTTTAGCTCGTTTATCTTCGTTTTTGCGTACCGGCTTCATCCGAGCTCCGTTCTAGCTGACTCTTTTTTCATTTGACTCGTTTTCTCGCTCTCTTAAACATGGGACCTATCACATACACAAACATGTAATTTAATGCAAGAATAACAAAATAATCGTTAACGTTTAAGCACAAAATAACATAAAAACTATTAGGAAAACATGTGTGTTTTACACCACATCAAGGGCGTGCAGGGCACTGCGTGAGGAGGGAGCCATCACGCGTGGTGGCTCTTAGCACACCGCCGCTGGTCCCCCATCACGCGTGATGGGGGTGGTGTGCGTGATAGCCATCACGCAAGTGATGGGTGTTTATCGATGAGAGACGTTGGGAGGTAGCCATTAGGAATGGGAGGGAGCTGTTGGAGGGTTTAAAAGGTGAGGGGTGTAGTTGCCGGAAAATTGCCGGATAATGGTGCCTGAGATATGGCCGGAAACTCGCCAATCCACAGCCGTTGGAGGGTTTAAATGGTGAGGGGTGTAGTTGCCGGAAAATTGGCGGATAATGGTGCCTGAGAGATGGCCGGAAACTCGCCGATCCACAGCCGTGATTCCTGTTGGTGTCTTCGTTCGGTGGTGGTGATGGATTCGGAGTCCAGTGTGGGTGTGGATTTGCAAGTCCAGTGGTGGTGATCGGGATGTGGGTTTGCAAGGTGGGTTTGGGTTTGCAAGGGTGGGTGTCTTCGGAAGCTGCTTATTATTTGATGATGAGATGAGATGCAAGGTGGGTGTGGGTTTGCAAAGGTGGGTGTGGGTTTGCAATTAAATAATGATAACAAAACCTCATCACACCACACCACCACCCCTAGTAAAAACCCATCACATGTGATGGATTTGGGGTTGGTGATGTGGCCAGGCCCGGCCCGTGGGCTAGCCAAGTAAGGCATTGGCTTTGGGCCTCCAATCTTAGAAGGCCTCCAGCTAAACCAAGTGTTTATAGTTTGGGCTTTCATATTCTGAAGTGGGCTTTTTAAAATTGGTAAGTAATTATCTATTGATGGGCCATAAGCAACAAAGAAGAGGCCTTAACCAAAAACAATAATGGAAAATGCAAGGAATTGAAGCGGCATTACAAATGGACGTTCTTTATTTTTTTCATTATTTTTTATTTTGAAAGGCATAAGTTCTAAATTTATGAATATGAAAATCGAAATCGAGATCTCTTCAATCATCTTTCAAAATGGTTAACTGAAGGTGGGAAGCTGGAACATCAATTCTTCAAAGGCGGCTTGATTCCGAGTTCAATAGTCGATTAATTTGTTTCCTCTTATTTCTGTTGGAGCCCTAATTCATAATTCAATTAGTTTGATTTGAAGGCTTGTCGACTTAATTCTGGTTTTGTTGAACCTATTTTGAAGCTATAAGGTACACTAATAAGCCCTAATTCTTTGTGTTTTGATTTCGTTTTTTTATCATTGTTCCCAATTTTTATACTTCTATTATGTGAACTGTTTGCTACTGAGATTAGATTCTTTGTGACTTTGTTTGCATCTTTGAATTATAATGTAAAATAGAACTTGAAAGTATGAATAATGTCATTCTAAAAGATTAAACAAACAAAAAGACAAGCATAAAAAATTCTTTATTGTTGGTTTAAAGCTCGGGTAAAGGAGGATAGTTTATATAAAATAGTTTTTGAAATAGGCCCCAACATTATAGTTAGTTTTAGGCCTCATAAACCGTTGAGCCGGCCCTGGATATGGCACACCACCATTAAAGGTGGTGTGTGAGGAGCTTTGCACCACCCCCTCCCCCTTAGTAGTTAAATAATTTCTAATCATTTCCACATTTTATCATGACTTATTTTCAATCTAGCATATTATAAAATTTTCAATCGTGGCAACATATTATGCAAAACTTTTAATCAGTGTAACATGTGAGCCATTGTTTAGGTTATTGGTATATAGGAATTAATATTTTGCATAATTATTTTTTATAATATAATACTAATTACAATACTAGTATTAGAATATATTGAACACATATTTAAGAGTTCAGACTTTAGACTATGATTAATAATGATATTTGTGATTAAAGGGTAATAATTTAAGGCTGGATGTTTAGTGATTTTTTGATGGCTGTGAAATGATAGTTAATGTATCATGATTAAATGTGAATATACACCCTGAATATAACTCTAGCAAAATCATCATCATTATTAAACGTTAATAACCATCACTGTTTCATAAAAAACAAAAGAAAATCAAACTTTATCACGATCCATATATCATCTTTACCACTTTAGGATACCAACCACCTACTTGCCGTCACCCACCGGCCACCACATACATTGCAATTGCCTTCCAACCACTGCCTCACCATCACCTTCTCATCTTGTGCCTCTATGAGTCTACATATGTATACGTGCCACATTAATCAACATAAAAAAGTGCAAACACCATACAAACTATGTGCTAATTAAAACTGAGTCTGCCCAAGTAGTCTAAAACAAGGGGGTTTTGGGCTTAAACGGTTATTAAGGTTTATTTAGTTTTCTTGTTGGTTAAGTCGAGTTTGATACTATAAATACGTCAACTGAGTTAGATTATGTATGAGAGATTATTGTAGTAACGTTTTGAATAAGTTTTCTTGATATAAATATTATGTGAGTTCTCTATAAATTAATGTTTTTGTTGTTTATTCGATTGCTTGTACGTACTTTGCAGACATCCCTCGTAAGGCCTTATCCCACATCATTTAATCCTTGTCACGTCCTCTTTTTTGTTTGTTAATCTTGTAGGTTTGGATAGAGCTTTATAATATTAGACTATTTTGATGGCTGGTTGGAATATAAAATAGTTCATATGTGCACAGTTGTGTATGTGTGTATCAATGTGTGTTTACTTGCTAAGTTTTTACCCAATATGTAATTACTTTTTCCCTCATTTATAAGACAAAAAAACAACAATTATAAACATAAACACAACCAACTAATGAGGTTATAAAAAAACAAAAAGCAAAAACAATGTCTCCAATATTCTAGATTATCCTTAGACATACTCTTTTAAGATTGGAGTAGGTGACCAAAAAGCGAAAGTTAGTTTTTTTACTTAATACCAAACAAGAATTAGACACATTTTATGAGTCCCACAATTGCAATTCTTGAAGTATGGGTGGCCAATAACTTCAAAAGTTCATCTCTTCACCAAACTCTCCATTTTCACCATTTTTTTCCTATTAAAGTACAAATGTCCCTTTTCTATTATAACTTCTTTATCTTCATGTGACCATTCATCACATAATTGATCAAATGGCTTAAAACTTTTGTCGAGGGTACTCAAGCACCAGTTTGAATACCATAACAATGTCGAGATATTATGACTTTAGAAATAAACTAAAATTCTGCAATCATGAAAAAATGAAAAAAGTGTGAGTACCTAATCCCCAAGTCACTCATGGTTGAAAACAACACACATTTGTTTCAATGCTTTAAGAATATGATTATGATATGAACATTTTGTTGGAGTTTTTATGCTAGTTAACCTTCAAATCTTCATTCATTAAAAGATACTTTTTATATCGATATAAAAACATGCAACAAACTGTGTCGCTAATTTTTTTTATTAGCAAAACTAATTCGTCTAAAAATAATATTCATAGATTGTGTAACATTATCATACATGACCCATTGGACACGACTATGCATAACATGAACATTCAAATCTTCTTGTGTTTGGTCACTTCACATGAAACAACTTTTAACGTAGTCTGGCCCACTTTAAAAACCTGAAAACACAACTACCCAAACTCATAAAAGGGGAGACAAATAGCGTTTGGTATGCAGGAATGACATGGGAAATGAAATGATTCATTACGTGGGAATGAAGAAAGTGGTGTTTGGTTACTCAATGGAATGGAATCATCCATTACACATTGAATCTCATTCCATCAAAACCATTTCTTCTCACCCCTCTTCTTTTTTTTCTTCATTCCAATCCCACATTCACCTTACTTTCTCACCACCACCACCACCATCGCCACCACCACCATCTGACAATCACCGTCATCGTCACCGTCGCCACCACCTCTGCCACCACCACCACCTTACCATCATCGCTACTATCACCACCTAACTATAACCGCCAACGCCAATGTCGTTGCCTGACCACCACCACCGTCGTCGACATCACTACCAATGCTACTATCGCCACCCCACCACCACAACCACCCCGCCTAACCGCCACCATCACCATTTTCGTCGCCAGAGCTACCACCACCAATGTCGCCATTTCAGTTTTTTTTTTGTAAAAAAATATATTTTTGAGATAGGAATATTTTTATTATATTTATTTCATTCCTACAATTTTTTTGGTTACCAAACAACATAAAGTAATTATTCATTTCATTCACATAGGTTAACCAAACAAGACAAATGAATGGTAATGATCCATTTCATTCCCTTTTTCATTCCATTTCCTCTTTATTCCATTACTTCCAACCAACATACCATTAGTGTTTCCCTCCTGTAAGAATAAATATATTTTATATATTTATTTATATGGCCATCATTATCATTTATATAATAATAGATCAAAATAATTAATTATACCTTATTATATATTAGATTGGTAATTGTTGATGGGCCATATTACTCTTAATAGCTAATAAAGGGTTTCCCATTGGGTGTATATATAGAGAGAATAAATTAACATCATAACATAATCTCACACACATAAGTAAATCATGTGTCTCCTCTCTCTTCTAAACCGGGATCCTCTCAAGAACCCTAACCATCCTTAACTATACATCCTAAAGGGGAACTCGATCAAGATGACAAGCATGTCGACTACATCATACCCTGTTGCGGTTACTACTCTTCATGCTGTAACAGGTTTATAGGTTTAATATTTTATGTTTTATATTATTTACATGAAGAACTGATCAACATGTGGTATCAGAGCGATGTTGATTAATCAGTTCTTCATGTTTTCCCTAAATCTGGAATTGAATCAGAAGACATGGACTAAAACTTGATAAACCCTATTTTTTCGGTTTCTTTTTCATGTCTATTACGAAAACAATATATGAAACTGTTTAAAATCACTAAAATTTATATTTAGTAAACTCTAATATTTTCGAAATCTGTTAATTTCATGTTTAAAGATTTCGATTCCAAGTTTTTTTATGTTTAATTGCTAAAATTTTCGATGATGTTCTTTGTGTTCATCATTATTATCGAAAATTATACATATGTTGGTTCAAAGTCTAGATTAAAATTTGTTAATGATTATTTAGGGAAATATTTTTTCAAATCTTGTATAACTTAGAAGTTTTAATATTTTCTTAAAAGATTTGAATCCCCTTAAAATAGGAAACAAATATAATTGTTAATCATTAAAAAGATTTGAACCAAATCTTATCATTATTAATTTAGTTAATAAAGATCATGGGTTAAGGGCTTAAACCAGTTTACGGGTTCACGGGCTATTTAAAAATCATGTATTATGGGCTTAAAATAGCTTATGTGTTCTAAGAGTTTATGAGTTTCTAAAATGGTTTGGGGTCATAACCCATAAACCCGAAAACTCACTAATACCGGAATCAACATTTTCCATAAAACTCCATAAAATCATGTAAACACCCAAATATTGAAAAACCCACTAAAAGCCGGAAACTGGCAATTCTCGGGAACCCAAAATTTCCGAGAACTAATTCCGCAAAATAAGGTCCTACCAGAAACTTAAAAATCCTTACTCTAAACATTTTCCACTATTAACTAATTAAATGTTTTGTAAACCTTAAATATTATAAAATTTTACAAAACATAAAGGCTTAACTTGAATGAACTTTTGATGTAGCACTTCTGCCCAAAGGTGATGAGTTACATTTACCCTATTATCATTCAAGTATAACTGAAAAGCTTTTGTTAGTTTTGCCAAACATGATACAAATGTCTCACTTCTGCCCAAAGGTGATTTGTTACATTTTTATTTAGCAAAACTAGCCCGTACATAATTAAAATAATTGTCTCACTTCTGCTCAAAGGTGATGTGTTACAATTGTTTTGCACATATACTTAAATAAATTTTAATTCTGCCCAAAGGTGATTTATTTTTTGTTTAAGTAGAACTATTAATTATAGTATATTAGTTTGATGTTAATAATAGACATATCACATCTTCAATAAAATATAATGATCCTCATATTAATGATCCTTCATTAATCTAATGATCATAAACTTTAATCTATATAATTTTAATATCCCATAATATTACTCACTATATTTTCTTCCATAAATAACGATCTCATCCAAATCATCCACTCTAATCTTAATATACAATTGAATTTTGTCTCATAAAGAGTTTTAATAACATTTAGCTCTTCTCAATTTTAATTATCCATTAAGACATGATATGGCTATCCTACTGCTCTTTCTAATAACAATCATTATATTAAAAACTAGAGCATAACAAATGGGATGCGTCAATCATAATGTCTCTTATAATAATGATAATCAATAATTTATTTAAATAAATGCTATCACTAGAGTTATTCTTGATTTAGTTTTTCCTAAAACTAATCAAAATAACTCATAAGATGCATGCATTCTTTCTTGAAAATTCTAACTATAAGGTTAAATGGCATTACCGAATACATCATAATGTAAAATACCATGACCCATAAAATTAAGGGCTTACACATGAAAATAAATACATTTTTAGTACATTACATACTAAAATTTTCAGCTGTACAATTTGGTGCCTTACGAATCAACTATAATACTCATAAGTAACAAAGGAAGATGAGTGTGTTGATCAGCAACATATGTACACGAAAAGAAATGTCTGGTGCTAGAAATAATATGTTATTCAACTCACTACCACTAAAACTTAAAACAGGATGATTCTAAGGTTCATAGACAAAATACGAGTATTACTTCCAGCTTTAGGTTTCTTAAGGAGAAGTCCCATTGCAAAAATATGCCATTAGATTAGGCATAGACATTACAAGATTATCCATAATTCGTAAGAACAACTGGCTAAAATTGATAGTTGTATAATAATGATATATAAGTCTGCTAATCCTAATATTCCCATTAACACATGATTTGTTGAGTCTAATTCTATATGTTTACCCGAAATCAACAAATAACTAACATGAGTGTTAGTGACAAATTTAATTGTTAAGGTTATTAGAACCATGATAAACTGTCTTTTAATTACACTTTATGATACCTTAAATATTCTAAAGATTAATCATAATTTAGTATCAATACTTAAGTTACATTATGACAGTTATAAGGTTTGCATATCCAACATAAATTCACTCTTACCTTAAACTCTTATATTATTTGTTATCAATATCTGGATTGAAACATTTATAAAATAGAACTAGATGACTATGTATACTTTCACAACTTTTGTTATAATGCAAATAAAAATTTAACGAAAGACAAATGAGACCTATAATATTCATCTATTAAAACCAAATTTCATGAGAAATCATGACATGGTTAATGAGGGTGATTTTTCATATAATCTTATTCTTAGTGATTTTAAATCATGTGTTAAATGCCCTAAACATTACTTGGCTTAAGGAATAAGTATGGGTCCACCATAAGTTATATTTCACGGACATTTGTGAAACTTATTCAAACGGAATATTCAGACATAATTCTTTTATCATTTAAAATGCTATTTACTTGTATATAATCAGTATTCTATGGTCCGTGGTCATAAAGAGATCCGTTCATATATACTGAATAAAATTTCTTCTAAATATGTCCTTTAAGTTTATTATGACATCTGGATGTTAATGGAATCAAATCAAGTCTAACATGTATATGACAGATTCCCACGTCATGTACATCATTGAAACTTCTCTTGTATTTTTCCTAGAGATATTAAAGGTCAGTGGGAGCCTTAAGTGTCTCAATCATAACTTACAAGATTTGCAAGAGGTGGGGGAGTGAAAACTTGATATTATCTCAAATACATCTCTTGTACAAGACACTGCTCCATCATAACATTATTCCATCAAAACTTATCTCTTTAGAATTTACTACTACTCTTACAAAAGTTTCATTGTTGCTTAAACGTGAATAAATTCAAATTTCTTACTAAATTAATCCTCACCAAGAGAATCTATTGGTCTTTAAATACTGACCATAAGTATGCTAATTTCCTAAAGGTTTCTAAGGTCAGGGGGAGCAGTAAAAGTCTTTATAATGACTTGTTATTCGTACAAGAGGCGGGGGGAAGAGAGATATTAAATTTTACTCCAATTACACCTCTTGTAAACCATACTGCGCCAAATCTTACACACTTAGAATCCTGAAAATGATAGCAACCTAACTAAGAGTTAATCCATAAAACTGAGACTTTTAAAATTACCCAATAATCAACTTAGGAGGCCATATAGGTTTTAAAACCTACTAAATTTGATGCTTATGTAACCTCCCTAACTAAAGTTGAATTGGATGTTGGAATGTTTAATGATCATACCCCTTATAATTAAACATTATTATCAATCATAATTGACTCCATAAGTCGTTAACGTTTTGAGATTTGGTTGAATCACCTAAAGGTGTTCATATCTAAACTAAATCCTAACACAAACGTTAAGACACTAAGAAGCATAATTGATTATTAAAGGTTAGATTCAAAAGGGAATTAATCATCAAAGAATCTTATAACCTATATTATAAAACATTTCTTTGAGGATCATCACTGTTTAAGTAGCTTATAATAGTTAAAGAGCTATATTAGAAGAGCATTAAAACAACTTTCCCTAATAACTGACTTACATATCTACATGCTCATAAAACAACCTAAATGTTATAAACTGAAGGTTAATGAACATTTAGTCTATAAGTCAATAAAATCCATATATGGGTTAATGCAAACATCAAAATTTGATGAAATATTTATACAATTATTTTCATCAAAAACCAAGTGGATTAATGTACGTACCTCAAGATGCGTGGGAGCAACTAAAAACAAACTTGTCCTTATATAGATGACATTCTTCTGACAAGTATATATGTTACATAAGTCAAAGCATTGTTCACACACTTTGATATGAAATATCTCAAAGATATCCCTTACATAATAGATATCATAACATTCTGAGATAGACCCATAGGGACATTAGTTTTGTTCTATAAGTTTTATCTTAAATGGGTCCTTACATATGTAACAAACAATATTGTTCTATTTAGAGGATAATAGGATCATTGAGATTATTACCTTATGTTTCATTAAGTAGAAGCCTTATGTAGATTCAAGTCTATACTCGTTCAGATATTACTCAAAATTGTAACACACTAGATATGCCTAGATTAATGTGAAATATCTAAAAGAGTATTAAAATATATTTAAAAGAATCGAAAGACTATAATTTAAAAGAAGAAGTGAGAATTCAAACCGGTATATTACTCTAAACTTTGTCATATTCAGAGATAAGAAAATGTAATTTTCGGGATATATTCTTATGTCAGTAGATAAATCTATCTCATGGAGGAGTCATAATGAACTGATAACAACAACCTAAGTCATAACAACATAATATGTTGATTAATTACAACGTTGTTGTCAATAAATGTTGTTGAATATTTATTAGTGGACTCATAAGTTTTATTAAACTCCAAATAACTTATATATTGAAGACTAATTGTGATAACGTTAGCTACCATGTTTTCTCAAACAGTAACAGTTTGATAGGTGTTGCATTAAATTTTGATATGAAATTAATTATTCGTTTATGAACGAATTGAGAAATCTAAATTTTCATATCGAATACATTCATGATATGCTTAAGGATCCTATAACTAAAGGTCTATTACCCATAAGTATTATGAAAGCGCTTATAATCATGAGGGGTTTATTAATGACCACGTTCAATTGCATATCGTACTATGAATGATTAACAATTAAATTTCCTCATCAGTTTTGATTTTGTACGTCTCTTAATATGTTCTGCATGCATAATGACATATAGACGAATTAAATATACAAATCAAACGTTCTGAAGGGCTTACTTGAAAATTTTGATCATAACTACTTAGGTTTTAAATAAGGACTGCAGTATGATTAATGGGGGTCTTGAGCTGATGTTCAATTCAATGACTGTATTTCTTCGCTCCAGTTTGAATTTAAAACTAAAATGAGCGTTAACTCCTAATCAAACTTATCTAATACTCATAATAAATGATTACTCGGCCAAGTGGGAGAATGTAAGAATAAATATATTTTATATATTTATTTATATGGCCATCATTATCATTTATATAATAATAGATCAAAATAATTAATTATACCTTATTATATATTAGCTTGGTAATTATTGATGGGCCATATTACTCTTAATAGCTAATAAAGTGTTTCCCCTTGGGTGTATATATAGAGAGAATAAATTAACATCATAACATAATCTCACACACATAAGTAAATCATGTGTCTCCTCTATCTTCTAAATCGGGTTCCTCTCAAGAACCCTAACCATCCTTAACTATACATCTTAAAGGGGAACTCGATCAAGATGACAAGCATGTCGACTACATCATACCCTGCTGCGGTTACTACTCTTCATGCTGTAACAGGTTCATAGGTTTAATATTTATCATGTTTCATATTATTTACATGAAGAACTGATCAACACCTCCTACCCATTAAAAGACCAAAATATCAGCTACTCTAACGTTCCGAGCTTACTTAACGAGAGAAAGGAATGAAAAGAAAGTTTTCCTTTCCTTTCTTTTCCCTTTCATCTCCTTTCTCTTTTTCTTTTCATTTCTTTTCAATTCTTTCCATTTTGGAAAGAATGTTTTCTACCAACTTTTCTTCTTTGTTTCACCCTTTTTCCTTTCCTTTCTTTCCATTAATGAAACTTGGGAATACACCATTTTAATATTTCTTTTCCTTTCTCTCCTAAAAAAAAACTAAGGAACACAACAATTATTTATTTTCCATTCAATTCTTATCCTTTCTCTCCGTTTTTGAGACTCAGGAACACAATGTAAAGAGTTGATTCTCCATCCAACGAGTCCGTCAAGAAATTCTGTAAGACCATCTCCAATGGTTAGTTTATCTTGGCTCAAACCAACTCAAAAACCATCTAAACCATTGGAGTGGTTGGACCCAAAACCAAGGTTTGAGGTTCGATTTTTCAAACCACAAAAAACCATCTATTGTAGACCCTAAACATCAAATCTTTCACCATATCCATATTTATATTTATATAATATATTAAAATATTATACATATATACATACTTTTTATATTTATTTCAAAAATGATGTATTTTTTGCTTGTGTATTTTTTACGTAACAGCTAATTTAACTGTTAAATTTTTTAACGGCTAGTTTTTTAAAATGGCTAGTTCTTTAACGATTTTATTATCTGTTTTACAATGCTTACTTCGAATAAAAAAACATGATAAGAAGTTCTAGAACAAAAAACGTTACAAGAAGTGATGATGTGGAAATATAAAAATTATAAAAATTAAATATTTTATTGTATTATGAAATTCTTATTTAAAATAAATGTAAAAGTAAGTGATGATGTGAAAATGTAAAGATGATTTGAGAAGGTATATTATTGGAGTAAAAAAATATGGTTTTTAAGAAAGCTGATTTAGCAATGATGTAGCTGGTTTAAACCAAAAACTGTTATAGATGATCTAAGTTTGAATAGCCATACAACATCAAGATGTTAATAGTTTGGGGGTATTGATATAATTCTTGAACCCCATGATTATTTTTTCTATGCTGACTGCAGGGCCGGCCCATGAGAGTGGCGGGGTGGTCGACGGCCACAGACCCGACACCCCGTTAGGCTCAAAATTTATTTTTTTTAAATTGTATTTATTTTTATTTAAAAAATATGTATATTTAATGTTTAAACTTAATTACTTGACGACTATCTTGGTCTAGTGGCAAAGGGTATTACTCACAACCAAAAGGTTATGGGTTCAAGTCTCATTTAAGACATTTTTTATCCCATTTTTATACAAAAAATTTTTACACACCCCAAATTATAACCAAGTAAACCTATATAAAAAATTAATTGTTTAAACCAACAAAATGCTCCTTTTAATTAAGGTCCAAAAAAATTTCGCCTACGACCCAAAATTATTTTTGTTTTCTCGGAGCTGAGTCTGGCTGACTGAGTGAATGTTGTAGTAATACTGACTTAGTATAACTTTAAAATTAACTTAAATTAAAGGTGGAAGTAAGTCTTGTGGTCGTGAGCATCGCCTAAACCCAAAAACTCCCTTAAAAACCCGCTCATTTGACACATTAGCAACACCTACCCAAATTCTTTTAGTTTTTTCTCAAATCCACTTCATCCTACAAACCTTCCAATATTTCCTCATCCTCTTTTGCCTTAACATTTACTTCACATAAACATTTAATATTCCTTTTAATATGGTAGAAAATACATAATGTAACTTAATAAAAATTATTATTTAGTATATTTAAATATTATATAGCAATCTCAAAATTATAAAGGTTGAAATTCATAATTTTACAACACCACATTAGTTCTAGAAACATGTGTTATTAAAGTTTAATGAGTTATAAATGTTAAATAAATTTGTATATTGAAGGGGAATGAAGGAGGTAGGTGGGAGTTTGCATAGGCTGACAATTTTTGACACGAATATATTAACATAACACGAAACAAAACGCCACAAAGTTAGAAAAGTTTTGGTTTGGACTTGATATGTTTCGTGTGTTAAACAAGTCGACATGTTTATGTTCCTGTCTACATAAATCAAAGTTATAGTTTGTCTTGAGAACTTCTGATAATTAGAACTATGATAAAAGCTAATTATAACTACAGAACATTTAAGAATTTTAAAAGCTTTTAAATTTACTTTTCAATTTATCATGAAATGAGTTCTTATAAATGCCATTGAATAATCTTTTTACTATGCTATACATGGTGGAATACGTTATTATGAAAAGGGAATCAAGATTTTAATATTCTAAGTTATCACTCATCCACTGAAAATAATCTATACTAACAATTTAACTAAATACACTCTTCTTACTAACTTAGTTGTCAAAGATAAACATAACCATCACAGATTTACACTTGGACTTTGCTCATAATGATGATAATTATGAGTGACATACGGAAACCTACAAGCAAAATCGACTGAAAATACAGTATGAAATTAAGAGTGTCATTGAGTAGATTGTAAGTATGAATTATTATCCTTCAGTTATTTATAGTTTAAATTATTAAAAACAAAATTTCTAGCATGATATAACCGCAGCTGCAAACCACAACTACTTGACCATTACCACCAACACCATCACCGCACCATCGTCGCTATCACCACCACCACTTCAGTCACTACCACCATCGCCACAACCACTTGACTATCACCACCACCACCTAAGTTAGTTAACGAGGAATGCGAGTTAAGAATAAAATAATTTAAAAACGTAGATTACAATATATATATATATATATATATATATATATATATATATATATATATATATATATATATAAGGTTTGGATCAAATACAAATAAAATTAACGTGTTAACTGTGAGAATCAAATCGAGTAATTATATATACAAGTAGAGTAATTACATAATTACTCTATGATTTAATTACATAATTACTATACTCGATTCTCACAATTAGCACGTTAATTTTATTTGTACGTTAACTTTCTTCTATACACACACACACATGGGTGAGATCTAGAGAGAATTTCTTTTGAAGAAATAACTAATAAAGAATTATTTTGAACTTTTTAAAAAAAAAAATATTTTGTAATTTTTTCTTTCATCCTTCTAATAAGTTCATATTATTCCTAAAAAATAACAAAAATCAAAAAATAAAATAAAAAAGGCCAATGTAGTACATATGTGTAATAGTGTGTATTGTATAATGCAATTGTGTTAACATAATTACACAATTGCATTATACAGTACACACTATTATATATATATATATATATATGTAAATACAACACTATTGCATGTATGCAATACAAACTATTGTATATATGTAATGCAATACTAATGCACATATGTACTAAATCGATTTTTTTACTTTCGTATATAATATAACACTATTTGCACATATCAATACAAAAAAATGCATAATGCTATTAATACTATTGCACATATGCAATAAAAATAGTCGGTGTGTTGCATATATGCACTAAAACAAGTTTGTTATTTAATTATTATTTTTTTTTGTGAAGACTAACAACATATAAGAAGGATGAAAGAAAAACAAATTAAAATATTTTTTTTAATTAAATTAAAAATATATCTTTATTAGTTCTCTAATCCTCTCTATATATATATATAAGGGTTCAAATAATAAACAATTGTTTTGTGAGAAGTGTGACGAGGCTTTAAATTAAAGTAAATAACCTAAATAGGACACTATAACTTGTAAATAGGAAGCTATACAACTTTTAGAAACCACCAGTCTCAAACACTAAATCATAGATCCAAGGGTGTACATCTATTCTTATGTTTCTCACAAAACCATTGTTTTTTTACATTAACCCTACCCTATATGTGTGTGTGTGTGTGTGTTTATCATTTAAGCTGAAATTATTAGTTTAAATTATTAAGAAATCACCATGTATTAACACGAGGGTGTAGTGCTTACCTGGCGTATGTTGTCAACGCTACGGCCGAGACGAAAGAAATGAAAGACGTTCCTATCGTGCGCGACTACCCAGAAGTATTTCCTGAGGATCTTCCGGGGTTGCCACCGGAGCGGGAGATAGAATTCCAGATAGATTTAATACCAAGAGTCCAGCCCGTCGCGAAAGCGCTTTACCGTCTAGAACCGTCCGAAATGAAAAAACTGATGTCCCAACTGCAAGAACTCCTCGACAAGGGTTTTATTAGACCAAGTGTTTCCCCGTGGGGCGCACCAGTGTTATTCATGAAGAAGAAAGAAGGAAGTATGAGAATGTGCATAGAGTATCGCGAGTTGAACAAGCTTACGGTAAAGAATAGATATCCTTTGCCAAGGATTGATGATCTGTTTGACCAACTGCAAGGTTCAAGTTGTTTCTCACGAATCGATCTTAGATCAGGGTATCATCAGTTGAAAGTGAAAGAAGCAGACATCCCTAAAACAACGTTTTGGACGCGGTATGGACACTACGAGTTCCTCGTGATGTCATTCGGTCTAACAAATGCTCCTGCAGCATTTATGGACATGATGAATAGGGCGTGTCGGCCGAGGCTGGATAAGTCAGTTATCGTCTTCATCGATGATATATTGATTTATTCAACAAGCGAGTCTGATCATGTCGAGCATCTGAGATAAGTATTGGAGATCCTGAAGAAAGAGAAGTTATACGCTAAGTTTTCAAAAGGCGCGTTCTGGTCACGAGAAGTGCAATTTCTAGGTCACGTAATGAATCCTGAAAGGATTTCAGTGGACCCAGCTAAGATTGAGGCGAAAACGAATTGGAAGACTCCGCAGAATCCAACTGACATACGAAGTTTCTTAGGGTTAGCTGGCTACTATAGGAGATTCATCAAAGGTTTCTCCAAGATAGCCGCACCATTGACCAGTATGACCCGAAAGTCGATAGTATTCAGTTGGGGTAAGTTTCAAGAAGAAGCTTTTGAGGAACTAAAGAAAAGACTCACGCAAGCTCCAATCCTTGCTTTGCCTGATGGTGACGAGGATTTGGTTGTTTGTACTGATGCTTCATATCGTGGGTTAGGTTGCTTGTTGATGCAACGAGGAAAAGTGATAGCTTACGCGTCTAGACATTTGAAGGTCCATGAGAGTACCTACCCGACACGTGACTTAGAGCTTGCAGTTGTAGTGTACGCTCTTAAGATATGGAGACATTATCTGTATGGTACTAAGTGTACCATTTACACAGATCATATGAGTTTAAAGTACTTCTTCGAGCAAAAGGAATTGAACATGAGACAGAGAAGATGGTTGGAGTTGATTAAGGATTACGAATGCGACATTAAGTACTACCCTGGTAAAGCTAATGTGGTCGCTGACAGCGCTAAGTCGTAAAAATGAGGAAGTCATTGCAATAGTGAAGTCATACCAGTTGATTATGAATTCAAGCATATATGAAGAAATCATCAAGGTACAATCAGAAGTGCTGATAGAGGAAGGATTAGTAAAGAAAGAGAGGATTTTCGGTCAGCAAGACGAGTTGATAGAAAACATGAATGGTTTTAAGACTAGGTTTGACCGTATGTGGATTCCACGCCATGGAAATCTTATAGGTCGAATCTTAGATGAAGCTCATAAGTCAAGGTATTCAATCCATCCAGGATCCAATAAGATGTACCAAGCCTTGAAGTGAGACTATTGGTGGGCGGGTATGAAGAATGATGTGGTAGATTATGTCAGTAAGTGCTTAACTTGTTTACAAGTCAAAGCCGAACATCAGAAGCCTTATGAAAGGATGCAACTTTTGGAGATATCTGAATGGAAATGGGAATACATCACCATGGATTTCATAACTAAAATACCTCGTACAGCTAAGCAACATGATACCATCTAGGTGATAGTGGACCGTTTGACCAAAAGTGTTCACTTTCTGCCTATACGGGAGGCCATCTCGTCAGAAACGTTAGCAAGTTTGTTCATTAAAGAGGTTGTGTCTAAACATGGAGTACCGTTATCGATCGTGTCCGATAGAGAAACTCGTTTTACTTCTAGGTTTTGGAAGAAGTTCCATGAAGCTATAGGAACGAGGTTGAACATCAGTACGGCGTATCATCCACAAACAGATGGACAGTCCGAAAGGACGATCCAAACCCTTAAGTATATGCTACGTGCTTGTGTTTTAGACTTTGGAGGAAGTTGGGATGATCACCTGCATCTGGTAGAGTTCTCTTTTAACAACAGCTATCATTCGAGTATTGGTATGCCACCGTTCGAGATGTTGTATGGGAGACGTTGTAAAACTTCGGTTTGTTGGGGATAAATTGGTCAGAAAGAGATGGGCAGTTTAGAAGTTGTGCAAGAAACTTCTTCAAAGTTCAAACAGATCAAGGCAAGGATGAAAGCTGCTCAAGACAGACAGAAGTCGTATGCTGATAAGCGGCGACAACCGATTGAGTTTAACGTTGGTGACAATGTGATGCTCAAGGTCTCGCCTTGGAAAGGAATTATCCGTTTCAGGAAGAGAGGGAAGTTGAGTCCAAGGTACATTGGACCGTTTAAGATTATTGATCGTGTAGGTGAAGTGGCTTATAAGCTGGATTTGCTCGAAGAGTTAGAAGCAATTCACTCAACCTTCCATGTTTCTCATCTGTGAAATTGTCTGGCTGATGACATGTTGCACGTGCCATTAATAGACATTGAGGTTGATGAACAGTTGAACTACATTGAACAACCAATCGAGATAGTTGACCGCAAGAAAAAGCAGCTTCGTCGTAAAGTGATCCCATTAGTGAAAGTGATATGGAAGCATCGCAAAGGATCGGACACCACATGGGAAACTGAGCAAGAGATGCGCACATTTTATCCAGAGTTGTTTAAGTAATAGTTAGGTTTCGGGGACGAAACCTCTTTAAGGAGGGAAGACTTGTAACATCCTGTTTTTCTAGTTCAGTTAATAAAATGAAAATATGAGTTATTATGAGTCGGGCTACTGTTGGAATTAATGGATATGGGTTATGGACTTAGGTTATGAAGGAAAAAAGGAAAGACCATGGGCTTAAGCCCATGATCCATAATTATATAAGAATTAATTACCCATTTAATAATTCATTTACACATATTCCATACACCACTAAAATACACACTTAAGCTCTCTCTCTAATTTCTCTCATTTCTCTAGCCGAACCAAGATAGAAAAACCGATCCCGATCAAAGGTAATGATAGTATGATGTTGTATGAACTCAAATCCGTTAGATTTAGTCACGAAACGACGAGCCGACTGTTGGTGCTTGATGTCAGTAGTTCAGTATCTAGTGTCTGTAATCGTGTTATTTTGTTTTGTTATGTGTTAGTTAAGTTGTTTCACAAGTTCGCCCACCATAAGCGAACTTGTGGTTTAAGCGAAGTTAGTGACAACTTCGCCTAGCATGTTAGGCGAAGTTGTCGAATGTTATATAGGTATAGCTACGGCTTGTTTTAAAAAGAGAGAACGATTTTGTAAGAACGTGTAAGTGGTGATTGAATATCACGTGTTATTAGTTGCAATACAACGTGTCTTTTGCGTATTGTAACGTGTGTTTGCTTGTGTTTAACGTGTATCGTCTTCTACGCTCGTATCGTCTTACGTTGGGATTCCACACCTACGTAGAACGAGATATTCCGTGTAGATCCGGCTGGGAACCTACAATTGGTATCAGAGCATTTGCTCGTGATTGTGTGGTTCGGGATTATCACACGGGTGTAGAAATCATTCCGTTCGACTATTCGCGGGACGAGTTTACGTTGGAATACCGAGTTTTTGTGTCCTACTTACCTCACTCCACAAAAACAACCCATTACACCTTCGCATACCTCGCAAAACGTCAAAATCAAACCTGCAAAAACGTTGTGTTCATCAGGCGAAGTTGCCGCCACTGTTTGTAGGGTTTAGGCGAAGATATAAGTTTAAGCGAAGTTATTAACAACTTCGCCTACCTCACAAGTTCTCTTAACTTAAGCGAAGTTATCTACAACTTCGCCTAATCAGGCGAAGTTGAGAAGAAGCGAAGTTAAGAATTTCAGCGAAGTTGTGTAATCCAGCGAAGTTATCATAACTTCGCCTAACGGGTACTGTTCAGAAAAATAAAAAAATTCTTGGGTTTCTTTGTGTTTTCGTTTTCGTACTTCTATAAAAGATGACTTCCATAAATATTACGGAACTGGTTAAAATGGAGGTGGAAGCAGGTTCAGCTACTAAGGCTCCGAAAATGCTGAAGGGTACCGATTTCGTGGCTTGGAAGGATCGTTTTGAACAATATGTTAAATATCAAGATGCCAAGATGTGGGTGTGCATTCAAGATGGATACATTCCACCAACGGCCTTGTTTGAGGGTCGTGAACAAATTAATAAGTACAATAAGATGGAAGAGGAAGAAAAGAAGATGTATGAGGCTGAAAGTAAAGCTCATGCTGCGATAGCAATGGCTCTCCCACAAGAGATTCTTCATACCTTCAGGAAATATAAAACCGCTAGAGAGCTATGGGAAGCGCTTGAAAACCGATATGAAGGTAATGTGGGGATACGTGCATCCAAGATTAAGCTACTCAAAACCCAATTCTCAGTGTTCAAATACTTGAAAAATGAGTCACTTGATGATATCATCACAAGGTATTATCACTTGATGACCGAACTCAGAAACTATTCAATTGACTATAAAGAAGAAGAGATCGTAGAAAAACTTCTTGATGCTCTCCCACCGAAATGGGAAATATATACTGTCTTGATGAGAGAAGATAAAGAGTTTGCAAACATCGACTTGGAAACAGCAGTCAATAAACTACGAACTTTTGAACTGAACATGGTTCGAAAAGAGACACCAACTGATCAGGTTCAGGATCCGGGAATGTATGGTGCGAAAGTTACTACAAGTTCAAGTTCAAAGTCGGAATCATCTGCTTACTACTCAAAGGGAGAACCGAGCTCTAACTCAACTCAAGATGGTCATGTAACTCTCAACATGGATGGTGATGTGTGTTTCGTAGCTGGTGGAACAAATTCTTCTAAACCTCAAGTAACAACTGGTAGTTTTTCCTCAAATGTTCCGAACAACAACTACTCTCAGATGCCCGTGAGTGTTAAGTCTGCTGAACAGCAGTTTGCTCTCTATGCATCTTTCATAGCTTCTTACGAAAATTACATCAAAGGTAAAATTGTCGACCCTGCTACTTTAGACGAAGACTATGATCAGATCGATGCCGATGATCTGGAAGAGATGGACCTGCAGTGGCAGATGGTGATGATTGTAAGAAGAGTTAAAAGGTTTATGAAGAAGACTGGTAGAAAGTTCGTTGGCGAGAGACCAGGTTTTGATAAGTCAAAGGTTCGGTGTTATAACTGTCAAAAGAATGGCCACTTTGCTAAAGAATGCACAAATGAAAGAGTAGAACGTAGTCAGAACAGGCCAACACAACCGAATGGGGGAAGTAATGAGAATAAGGTGATGGTATCCAGACAGAATGGGGGATACAATTGGAATCTGCAAGTTGAGGAAGTATTCGAACAGGCCAACTTGGTTAACATTGAAACTGAAGGAAGAAACAAAGAGACAAGAGAAGATCAAGCTTATATGGCAGAGGTGAATGATCAGCTCTCTGAGGTAAGTTCTGAACTCCCTTGTATGCAATGTGAAAATCTGTCTGAACAATTGAAAACATTAACTGATCAGTTTGTTAGTTTAGATGTTCAATTTAAAACGTTAAAAGAAGATCATCATTACACTAAAACTAGAGAAAATAGTTATTCGGTAAAGATTAAAGCTAGTGAAAAAGATATCAAGAGTCTTAAAGCCAGTCTAGCTGAAAAAATTCAAGTAATTGATCTTAGCTATGAAGTATTAGAAGAGAAAACCAAACTAATTGCTGAAAGGGATAAACAGATAGCTGATTACCAGGTAAAAGTAGTGGAACTAAACAGAAAGCTTGAGCAGTTTAGAAATTCCTCTGCAATACTTGATCACCTCGTAAGTGATCAACGTTCTCCAGTGAAAAGGGGAGGAATTGGATATTCTGAAGTTCCACCACCTTATAATCATAATTATACATATGATCCTAGTAATCAAAAATCTGTTGATGTTAAGATTAGTCAGACAGATCCTGTCAAAGTTTCAATTAAAAAACCTGAATTGAGTGAAAAAGATACGACAAAGTCTGTTTCAAGTGTTAAGATTTCTGTTCCAAGTTCTGTCTCATCAAATTCGGACAAGACATCCGAAGCTAGTGAGACAAATGAAGAGGTAGTGTTACTAAGACGTGGGGAGGAATTTAAACCTACTGAAAAGAAGTCCCCTCTAAACCCGTATGTCCCACCATATGTTAGGCAAACGGGTAGTAATGCAACCTCAACATCTGGAACAACTGTTGAGACGAAGGTTGAACACAGGAGTTGTTTCAGATGCAATCAAATAGGAAACCTGATTGCTGATTGCCCTCTGAATCAGAGATTCAGAGGTATGAGGCCTCCGAAAACTGAGAATAGAGCTAACAGTAATTACTATATTGGTAAGAATGCAAACTCATCAAAGTTCAGATATTGGACTAATCCAGGTTTTCAAAGAAATCGATCTCAGTTTTTCCCTGTTAACAACCAAACCACTAGCTATAATTCATTTAATTCACGAAGGTTTGGATGGCCTCATAGTCATTCCACAAGAAGGTATCCTTTCAGAACTTACAGAAGTCATTCTCAGAGTAACTTTAGACAATCAATGGACGGGATGCAGTTTAACAGGTTTAATCGACCCAAGACCAATAGGTCTTGGGTCCCAAGATTTTAATCTTTTCTTTAATCGTGCAGGAACAGTTGAACAGGGCTGCAAAAAATCTTTGGGTTGTGGATAGCGGCTGTTCCCGGCACATGACGGGTAACAAGAATTTGTTACACGAATGGAAACCTGTTCAGGGAGGTAGAGTAAGTTTTGCTGGAGAGAGTGGTGGTAGAATTACTGGAATTGGGACGGTGACTAATGGTAAAGAAGTTAGAAAAGGTGAATTTCGTTGAAGAGCTGAAGCATAATCTGCTGAGTGTGTCTCAGATCTGTGACAAAGATTACACTGTGCACTTTACCAAAAATGAAGCGATTGTACTGTATCCTGGTTTCAAGATACCAGAGGCATGGATAGTGATGAAGGCTCCAAGGGAAAAGAATACATATGTAATGGACATGAGGTCGACAGCGATGGCAACAGAAGAATCATGTCTTCTGTCAAAAGCAACTGAATCGGAGTCCGAGCTATGGCATCAAAGAATGGGGCATATACATCTTCGAAAAATGAACTACATTGTCAAGAATGGGCTGGTTCTAGATGTTCCCTTAAAAAACTTCAACTTTCAAGACCAATGCTTATCGTGCAAAAAGGGAAAGCAACACAAGAAACCTCATCACACCAAGAAGATCAATTCAATAGTCAGTACCCTAGACCTACTTCACATGGATCTATTCGGTCCCGTGAATGTAAAAAGCCTAGGTGGAACTTCTTACTGCTTGGTGATAACTGATGATTTCTCTCGATATTCTTGGGTATATTTCCTGAGGACAAAAGATGAAACGGTTCAGTTGGTAATTAACTTGATTACCAAGGTTGAGAACATCGTGGGGAGAAAGGTTAAATACATCAGGAGTGACAATGGGACAGAGTTCAAAAACTACCAGATGGAGATGTTCTGCCTACAGAAAGGGATAGACCACCAGTACAGCGCCCCGTATACTCCGCAACAAAATGGGGTGGCTGAGAGGAAGAATAGGACGTTAATTGAAGGAGCCAGAACAATGCTGGCTGATGCTAAACTTCCTGTGGTGTTCTGGGTTGAAGCTGTTGCAACAGCCTGTTATATCCTTAATCGAGTTTTAACTGTTAAAAGATTGAATAAAACATGTTATGAACTTATGCATGGTAGAAAGCCTAACTTGAATGGTCTCGAACCATTCGGGTCCCCATGTTCGATATTAAAGACGAACTCAAAATTTGGTGAGAAAGCCGACGAAGGTATTTTAGTCGGATATGTTGTTGGGACACCCAACAGACGAGTCTTTAATCTATCGACCAGCAAAGTTGAGGTGGTGTGTAACACTGACATCACAAGTTACAAACCATCAAAACCAAGCATGGGACCCGCTGAGGCTTTCGACTATGATAAGCTTTTTAAATCTTTTAATTTGCCTTACTTGGATTGTGCCGAAGTTGATGAGAGAATAGCTACGCAGATTCTTTATGATGAGGAAGAAAATTTTGTGCAACGACCGCAGTATAATGAATGTCAACCTTCCTCGTCAACAGCTGTCGACACCTCTACTGCCTCTACTGAAGACGAATTCTTCAATCCTTTTCACTCTCAACAACAATCGCCCATTGATGAACTATCTTCGAACCTGGAAGAAAATCTGCAAGTCAGTTCGGTTCCGACTACTGGAGTTCATAAATATCACCCTTTGGAGAACGTGATAGGTGATCTGTCTGATGGTGTACAAACAAGACGAAGCTTGAATGAGGACACCTGTGTTTACGCAAGCATCAAAGAAACAGGTATCATTAACGAGTGCTTGTACACCTGCTTCATTAGCCAGATTGAACCAAAGAACTATCAAATGGCTCTAAAGGACAGCTCGTGGGTCGAAGCCATGCAAGAAGAGTTAGGCCAGTTCGAGAAGATGGAGGTTTGGAAATTGGTTGCAAAACCGAAGAATGTGCATGCGATTGGCACAAAAAGGGTTTTCAAATGCCAGAGAGATGAAAAAGGGATAATTATCAGGAACAAGGCAAGGCTGGTTGTAAAGGTTTTAATCAGCAAGAAGGGATCGACTACAATGAAGTGTTTGCTCCTGTGGCGAGATTGGAAGCGATTCGTTTGTTTTTGGCATTTGCTGCACACAAGGAGATGAAAGTGTTCCAGTTAGACATGAAAAGTGCGTTTCTTAACGGTAAAGTCGATGAGGTTATGTACGTTGAGCAACCTCCGGGTTTTCCTGACCCAGACTTTCCTGATCACGTGTACAAGCTAAGTAAAGCGATATATGGGCTACATCAGGCCCCTCGTGCCTGGTATGCAACTCTATCCGATTACTTGCTTGAGAATGGGTTTGAAAGGGGAAAGATCGATAGCACACTGTTCGTTAAGAGAAAAGGAAGAGACTTTCTTCTGGTTCAAGTCTACGTGGACGACATCATCTTTGCTGCATCAAAAGTCGCCATGTGTCAGGAATTTGAAGCCGTCATGAAAAAGAGGTTTGAAATGAGTGCTATGGGTGAACTAACTTTCTTTTTAGGATTGCAGGTTGATCAGAAGAAAGATGGGATGTTCATTCATCAGACTAAATATGTCCAAGACGTTCTCAAACGCTTCAAGATGGAGGACAGCACACCATTTGATATTCCAGTTTGCGTCAACCACAAACTGGGTGCTGACTCAGACAGTGATGCAGACGTGGACCCCACCCAATATCGGGCAATCATAGGTTCTTTAATGTATTTAACTGCATCTAGACCTGATATTATGTTTGCAGTTTGTCTTTGTGCTCGCTTTCAGGCAAACCCAAAGGAATCTCACATGAAGGGTGTGAAGAGGATATTGCGGTATCTCAAGGGCAAGCCTAAGCTGGGGTTGTGGTACACGAAAGGAGGAGACTTGGAGTTGGTCGCTTACACGGATTCTGACTATGGTGGATGCAATCAGAATCGGAAGTCAACAACAGGTGGATGCCAGTTCCTTGGAGGCAGATTAGTGTCATGGCAGTGCAAGAAGCAGACCTTAGTTGCTATCTCTACCTGTGAAGCAGAATACATGGCAGCATCGAACTGCTGCTCCCAGGTTCTTTGGATACAACAGCAATTGCGCGATTACGGTCTGAAGTTCACTCATACTCCTATTTGCATAGATAACACTGCTGCTATCTCAGTAACTAACAATCCCGTAAAGCATAGCAAAACTAAACACATTGACATCCGTCATCATTTTATACGGGATTGTGCTGAGAAGAAATTAATAATGCTCGAAAAGGTTGATTCGTTAGATAATTTCGCTGATTTGTTTACTAAAGCGTTTGACAGAACTCGTTTTCAAAACCTTGTTGAGCTTAATGGGATGATCAATCCGTCATCATTTTATACGGGATTGTGCTGAGAAAAAACTGATTGTGCTCGAAAAGGTTGATACGCTAGATAATTTCGCTGACATGTTTACTAAAGCGTTTGACAAAACCAGATTTCAAAAACTTGTTGAGCTGAATGGGATGATCAATCCCGAGTAACCCTGCTTTTTGTCTTAAAAAAAAAAAAAAAAAAAAAAAAAAAAAAAAAAAAAACGTCACTATCGCTTAGAATTATGTCGGTTGCTTCAGTTTGAAGGACAAATCTTCGGATGTGTTTGGTCCTCACTTCTACCAGTAGATTATGAGGATAGCCATTAACCAACTGACTGAAAGTGATCGGGGCGGTTTATGATGTGTTTTTATTATTTCGCTGAAAATTAGTCGTTCATACTTAGTTAGAAGGACACATACTTGTATGTGGTCGGTCCAGCTGATCCATTCGATCCTCAGGATAGCCGTTTACCTGAAGACTTTGACTTGATAGGGGAGATAGAATTTAAAATATTTTTTTTGGGAGAGGAAATAATTTTTCAAGTCTTCTACTTCTTAAGAAGTATCTATACAATGTTTATATGAATATTGATCCAACCTTGGAAAGTGATACACAAACTATTTCTGTGTGCTTAACTAGTGAAGTTATTAGGCCTAAAAGACTTTAGAACAGTCATTGTATGTTATGGTAGCTTTCTATGGTGCGTAAAAGTAGAAGTGATACTAACAAAATTCCTCGATTTTAAGTGGAAACTCATTAAGAGTTGTGTATGTCTCCATATATATCTTTCTGAATGATAGGCAGAAAAGCGATTACCCAGTTATACACGAGCCCGTGAGTGTTCTGATTCCCGTGAAGATAGTGTGTCAAGTAACTGCAGTGATCCAGATTCGGGACTTGCAGTCGTCTACGGTTTGAAGCTATGTAAATCATTATTATTATAAAAAAAAAGAGGGTGTAAGCTTATAGTGTAATACTTATCATTAAGAGGCAAAAAAGAGAACGGGAAGAAGAGTCTAAAGATCGAAGAGTACTTACTATTTAATCAGACACTACGGGTCGAGGTCAACTCGGGGTGACTTGGGGAAAGCCAAATAAGCTTTGAGAATAGATTGGAGACATCATAATCTCTGAGGTGTTGCCCAGTTAAGTTTTGAGCTTAATTGAACCTAACCCGTATCACAGAAGCGATGAAAACCATACTAAGTTATTTACCTGCTTACAACCTGTTTCTTTATGTCATAATACAGCTGAACATGGATCTGTGTGACAGTCACTTAATTAGTATGATTCCTGTTCGGATCTTTTCTAAAACTTGGTAGTCCCTGTCGAGACTAAAATTTGATCCCGTGTACTTTATTTCTAAATTTTATTCTACTTATGTCGTTTTATGATTTTATACCTGATTACTTGGTCTTTGATCGTATCATTTAACTCTTTAAAGGAAGTTTTAAAAGTTAATTGCAAAATGTTCAAATTATAAGGGTTTGTTTTGTAAAGTTTAATATAGGCGAAGTTGTTTTAACAGGCGAAGTTATGGGATAGGCGAAGTTAACCCTAACTTCGCCTGTATAACTTTGACCCTATATAAGAAAATTTTGGTCAAAAACTTTATACTTTTTCAAAATAACAGCGAACTTATCACTTATCAACCTCGGCGAACTTATTTTTCGCGTTGATCATGTTATTTAGAGGTCGTTTTGGTCCGTTTTAGGACCCCGTTCACACGGACCTTAAATCCCCGATTTTCGAACTTGTTTTCACGTGGTCGTAATCAATCTGATCGTCTAGATCTCCTTAAATACATGTTTTGTAGAGTCTTCAATCTCCAAATTCACCACATTCACGTCGTTTGGCCGTCTAATCTGTTGCCGCTTCAGATTCAGGCGAAGTTACAGTTTAGGCGAAGTTATCCTTAACTTCGCCTAACGCTTAACTTCGCCTGTTGATTTAATTGTTTAACAGAATAAGAGGCGAAGTTGTGGTTAGGCGAAGTTATCATCAACTTCGCCTGGCCCTTTATTTATTTTTAATTAACTGTTATCAGGCGTAGTTAAAGTTAAGGCGAAGTTGTTCCCAACTTCGCCCCACCCCAAACTTCGCCTATACAGTATAAATCATAACTTCGCTCATGGTAATAGGCGAACTTGGGATTTAACTCGACATTTCTCTAACTTAGACCGTTTGTGATGCAGATATGGCAGCAGTAGCGGGAGCCGGTGGTGCTGGTGGTGATGATGGAGGAGATAACAACCGTCAGTTTTTCCCGGGGCATAATATGTATATTACTTTGGACCCGGATGCTAGTGGTGTTGATGATTTTCGCGAGATCATAACTTTTCTTATCCGCTCGCGTATCTTCCACGCTATTACTACAACCCTGCCCATCTCGTTACCTAACATAGAAGATTTCTGGCAGACGGTTGAGTATGATTGCAGAGTACAGCCCCCAGTTATGCGTGCAACGGTTAACAATCAGGAAGTGCAGTTCTCTTCTGAGCAGATAAGGGTTGCTCTGCGGTTTGGGGATGAAACGAGAGATGATCCTACATACTTCGTGGCTCCATTCAGGGATGGTGCCTTTCTAAGGATGGGCTATTCTGGTCCATTGGGGGATACACAGAGACGCAAGGGTTTCTTGTTAGATCAATGGCGCTTTCTCATGCACGTGATGATAGTGTGCGTGTCAGGTAGAAAGGCTGGTACGGACGGAATGGGTGCGACGATGCAGTCGGCGATGACAGCACTGACTTAGAATAAGCGTTATAGCTTTAGTCAGATGGTGTTCTACGAGATAGACCGTCAAAGACGAGCGGTGGCGCGTGAGAGATTCTTAATGTACCCAAGATTCCTTCAAATGATCTTGAATCACGTGGCTCCCTCGTTACCTCAGCGCCGTCTGATTCGGTATGTGGAAAGTGTCAGCAAGCGAATCTTCGCCCAGTGTAGATCATCAAGTGCGAGGAGTAAACCAGAGCTCCGTCCTCGACATACTCCGTTGTTCGGGTACTTGATCAATCCAGAGTATGTTGCAGCTCGTGGGGACGAGTTTCGAGATCCGGCACCACAACAGGCTGGAGCACCTCAACCACCACCTGAGGTACAACAATCTCCGCCTGCTGCACCTGTTGTGGCACCGGAGGAACACGTCGACCTTGAAGCTGCTTTCGGCGGTCAAGGATTTTTTGACATGGAACGTGGTGATCCAACGGAAGAGGTACAGGTCTCGGCTGCACAGGTTTCAAGTGTGGGTGTGTCAAGGGCAGCTACTACCGTGACTGATACGGAAAGAACTGATTCTGATTCTTCAAATGATGATGTGGCTGAAGCTAGACAGATTTTGATCACTCAAGAAAGAATTCATGGGAAGAGAAAGAGAGACACCGATGACAGTGATTCGGATTTTGAGGAAGATTTACATCGTTTGGTTCGTAGAGCGAGAAGGGAAAGAGCGGGTGCAGGTTCGGGAGCTGGTGAGAGCTCAATGGTGGTTCGTTTTTCTCCACCCGCCCTGTCTGGTATGACTATGGTCCCTACATCATTGACAGTTACAGAGCCGATTACCTCGGGTGTTCCCGTGTTGACTACCTCATCTTCCTTCGGCGTCCCACCCACTACATTCCAGCTCTCGGCTCCGGAGATTGTGTCCTTGCCCCCTCCAACTCTTACTCCATCGGAGGTCGTTGCAAGGTTTATTGAGTCGACGGTTGTTGCCACTGCAGGGTTGTCGGTTACGATACCACCTGCGGTTACGTTTCCACCTGTTTCTGATGTGCCAGTTACCTTGGGAATCCCTCCTTCGTACGCTCAAGACATTTCACATATGAGGTTTGATTTCGATGCAACTCTATCCGACTCGGAAAGAATAGCAGCTCTTGAAAGAGTCGTGGCAGAACAGTCAAGAGTAAATCTGATCCAGACTCATGCTATTCAGCGCCTCGTTGCAGAGAATCAAATTCAGTCGTCCCTCCTGATCGAGCATGGTAAAATATTTGATGCCTTGAAACAGTTCTTGGCATCTCAGGGGGAGACGAGCTGTAAGGGTGACGAGCTGAGGACGAAGAAGAGAAACGATCGAGACGATGATCCCAATGCATCGAAAGATGCAGGTGGAGAGTTGCCAAGAACTGAACAAGCTCTTGGGACTTCCACAACTCAGGGGGAGTCAACTGGTGCAACTGGCGGAGCGGGGGGTGATGACGTGGTGGTAGTGGAGGCTGAGGAGGTATTGGATGATGATGTTATAGGCGATGATGATGTGTTACCGTTGGAGGAGATCGAGAAGATAGGGGCTGAGATTGTGATTGACAATGAAGTCGAAGAGGGAGAGATTGTGGAGGATAACGTTGAACATGAAATTCCAGAAGTTGAAAAGTCAGATTTGGGTCAAGATACGGGATGTGATGAGACAGAATGGGAAGAGCAGCCAAGATGGAAAGAAGGCTACGCTCAGTGGTTCGTAAAGACTAAGAAACCGGCGGTCCCTACTATGTTCAAGAAAAGTTATAACATCAAAGGGTATGCTGAATCGAAAAGGGGGATAATATGCTGGTTATATGATGAACAGTTGAAACTTTTTGCGGTTAAACGTTATGATGGGGTTCAGTATTTCAAGAGATTGTTGAGGTCGTTGAATACCTTGCCTGAGTGTGAGGTGAAGGACTTAGCCAGGTTGGGGTTGATAAACAGGAGTGATGATAACATGGTTAGGATCATTGGAAAGATAGTCTGGAAGGAAAGCATAAAGGAGAAAAAGTTCGAGCTGTTGAAACCGCAGAAAGGAAAGCTTGTTGAAGACAAAGACAGAGGAATGAGAGCAGATGGCAAGCCTTGGATGATAATGAAGTATAAGCCGATCCGGTGCTTAAAAGAAGTGCCGATGAAAAAAATGCCCAAGAATGTGCTAAAGGATCTGAAATGGTGGTACGTTGATAGCGAAACGGCTGAGGCAGTGATGGAGGATGAAGATGAACAAGAGTTGCTGAGAGTGTATGATCCTATGCACTTAGTGAATTTGTCTCAAGCAGACTTGCAGGTGCTGAATGAGAAAAAGATATTTTACATTCCTGCTTGGAAAGAAGAAGCCAAGAAATACCAAAAAGTAGTTTCAGTTTGTGTACGAGAAGGCGTTCATGCTTGAAGACAGGTGATACGAGAGTTTTGGGATTACAGGACACGTGTTTGAAGATAGAGATATGAAGCTACTGCCAAGGGGGAGTCTGTTGGTGCATGATGTCAGTAGTTCAGTATCTAGTGTCTGTAATCGTGTTATTTGGTTTTGTTATGTGTTAGTTAAGTTGTTTCGCAAGTTCGCCCACCATAAGCGAACTTGTGGTTTAAGCGAAGTTAGTGACAATTTCGCCTAGCATGTTAGGCGAAGTTGTCGAATGTTATATAGGTATAGCTACGGCTTGTTTTAAAAAGAGAAAACGATTTTGTAAGAACGTGTAAGTGGTGATTGAATATCACGTGTTATTAGTTGCAATACAACGTGTCTTTTGCGTATTGTAACGTGTCTTTGCTTGTGTTTAACGTGTATCGTCTTCTACGCTCGTATCGTCTTACGTAGGGATTCCGCACCTACGTAGAACGAGATATTCCGTGTAGACCCGGCTGGGAACCTACACCGACACCGTTAAACCATTAAAGTAACGGGATCCGGAGGGAATCGGGTATAAACCGAGCCTAAGATTAGCTACCCCTAGCTCAGATCTGGATCGAACGGGACGAAAAACGGTGGAAAATGGGTGAGATCTCGTTTTTCCGGCGAAATCGCGGTTTTTCGGCGCCGGAAAGGCGGCTTCGGAAAACGGCGTATGAGGTTAATGATATGTCAGAGAGTGTCTGACATCCTCTGACCTATCCCTAATTCGTTAACGGGGAGTTAACGAACTAAGGGTGATTCGTCAAGCGATTCGTTAATGGAAGCTTAACGAACTAGCCTTAGTTAGTATCCCAGTTCGCTATGGAAAAGATAACGAATTACCCCCGATTCTCTATAACCATTCGCTATAAGAGATAACGAATTAGAAGGTCCAATTCGTTACATGGACTGATTCGTTATATGGACTAATTCGTTATATGGACTGATTCATCAAGGGACCAGTTCGTTATAAGGTCCAATTCGTTTAAAGGACCAGTTCGTTAGAGGGTTCAATTCGTTACAAGGACCGGTTCGTTATGACAAACCAATTCGTTAAAGAACCAAGTAACGAACTAGAAGTTAGTCATGCACAGCTAAAGAAGGGAATAACTATTAATGGTGAACGTAACCACATTCAGGTGAGTTTCTAGCCCCACTTCCTTGTTATGTTTTCGGGGCTGTGTGCATACTCGATGTGATAGTTAATACACTTACCTTAAGTGGTAAGTGTATGCTTGGTATGATTTATGTATGATGATTGCTTGACGGTGTGTGAACGATCTTCGGATATTGCAGGTACCGTTAGGGGGTAGTTAAAGATATGATTGATATATATATATATATATATATATATATATATATATATATATATATATATATATATATATATATATATATATATGATGTGTGAATGATGTATGTATGTTATGTTGTTAGTACGTGAACGATCTTCGGATATTGCACGTATTATTAAGGAAGGTATGTAGAGACAGGTATGATTCAGTTGCACAAAACAAAGAGGCCAGACCCTAATAATATATGTGAGGATAGGGACCAGACCCTAATAATATCTGTGAGGATAGGGACCAGACCCTAATAACATCTGTGAGGATAGGGACCAGACCCTAATAATATCTGTGAGGATAGGGACCAGACCCTAATAATATTTGTGAGGATAGGGACCAGATCCTAATAATCTATGTGATGTTGGGGACCAGACCCTTATAATATCTGTGAGGTTATAGAGCGGAATGCTCTTTACGTAGTATGGATAGTTATGTATGTAAAGTAAAGTATGAATGATGTACACACCTTCGGGCATGTGTGCAAGTATGTGAATTGATTGTATGTTGTATGATTAACTAGAACTCACTCAGCGTAGCTGACTTTTAGTATGCACGCAGGTAAGTAGATTGAGGCAGCTCGCTTGAGGGGTAACACATGGCATGGAATTGAAGACACTGGCATCTCAAGGAAATGTTATGTTATTTAAAAGACAATGTTTTATGTTTAAATGATTTGAATGCTCGTTAAGACAATAATTGATGGTTATGTAATATAATGGTTTGAAGTTATTATTATTCCGCGAAGTTTTAATTAACTCTGATATTTAGAACTGTGTTTATGAGTAAATCCAATGTCCAAAGTAGGGCACCGGCAATGGGGCCTTACAGTAAACCCAAGCGTCAAGGAGGTAAGTCGACACAAATTCGTTCGATTTTAGTTACGCGTGTAATGTTATGGTATCGAAACTAAAGAAAAAAAAAATATAATAATTGAGATGGATCAATGGTGTTTGTCGGTCGGTAAAACTCGGGTGTCGATAAAACCCGAGGGTTGTCGATCCCGGCTATTCAGGCGGTATGTAAACGCAAATTCGGCCGGTCTTCATCACACTTGTAACGGTACCGAAACTAAAACGAAAACAAACTGACATTCGGTCGGTTTTCGCTACGTCGTTACAAAACCAGAACTAAAACAATATACAGTGGGTCCACACGAATTCGGTCAGTTTCCTTCACGTTCGTTATAGTATTGAAAATTGATAAAAAAATTGACATTCGGTCTGTTGTACTGGTGAGGACGTAAGACTATGAAAACCTTGCGTTGAAACGTTGTTGTGAACCCGCGAGTTGAAGGGGATGGGTGCGTAAGACCATGATAAAAACTAACGAAGAAAAGTTTCCGTGAACCAGCGTGTTGGGGTGTTGATAACATACGTACCCATATAAGAAAAATGACGCATTCATGTCGTAGATCACAATCGAAACTTTATATACAAAACGAGACCGTCACAAACCAGTGTATTGCAGCAAATGTTATTTTATATATATATATATAATTAAACTATTAATGAAATCAGCGTGTCAGAACGGTAAAAAATGAAACAATTAAAAAATTTTAAATTAGCGTTAATTTGGATTATATAAAACATTCTAAAAGTTGTAGGAAGAAGAGAAAATGGAATTGTAAAAAATCAAAACCTAAAATGAATTTTGACAACTCGTATGTTTATATTTCGATGATTTATATATATTTGACGTACGACTTCATTTTGAATGAAAGTTATACATAAACGTGTATAAATTAAAATTTTATAAGACATTATATTTCAAAATTTATAAATAGAAAAAAATTTGAAACAAGAGTTTGAAAAAAAAAAGTAAAAAACGAATACATAAGTACATGTTATAAAGCGTGCATATAGCTAAACTTGAAGTGACCAAGAATTAACCTTTGAGGGGTTGAAATAAAAAATTGCAGAAGTAACTACATATCATGTGCCATTACTTAATACATAATTTTAGTGCGTAGTTATCCTCATTTTTTATATTTTATTGCATTTTCATATAATTAAATCATTAATCATTTTGATTGTGAGTTTGTAGGAGTATTCGGCCTATAAGTGATGATCACACAAAAACATAATGAAAATTTAAGAAAATCTACATGTAGCACTCCAAACACGGTCGTACCTACAAGAGGAACTCATGTGCCGCTCCATAAAACCAGACTCTAGCCTTGGTGCACAAACAATACCTCCCTATTTCACGATTAAGATAAAACTCTCGGCCGAGCACTACCGTACACTTACCTCATGTTTACAAGATAAGTTGACCTACAACCGTGTGTACAAATATACACGCACGTGATTGTAAAATACTGAAAAATATACAAGTGTAGATGATGGCATGGGAGCAAAAATAATGACATGGTCGTGCCTTTTGTCTGCACGACCATCCTCGACCAATTTTGTCCTATCAATGAATGCTTTCACACCCCCATTTAATTATAGTATCACTATCTAGAGCAAGATCCTACCGATTTCTGCTACGCTTTTGTTATTCAAGAAGAAGACCATCCATCGTCACGGCACAAGAAGTATTCAACTAACTTTTCACTTTATACCAAGTGTTATTTTTGTTATTTTATGCCCTTAAGAGACTAATCTTTTTGTATCACTTTGATGAAGATGCTATTTTTTTCTTTAGTAAAATCTTAAGCCATATATTATGAGTGCTTAATCTGTTGGAAATCTTGTATTAATAATAAACAGAAATAAAGAAACAATCGACAAAATAAACCGGGCTTGTGTTTAACACAATTCCCTTAAACAGATTCGCGGTCTGTTCCCAGGGTACTCCGGTTCGAAACAGAATCGGTGCTCTGCCGGACTCGATCTGCCTGAAAAAGAAAGCGAAATAATATTGCTGTAGAGAGGTAGAAGAGGAAGTGTGTTTGATTTGGTGTGTCTTGACTAAAGAATGGTCATAGTATTTATAACCAAGAGTCATAACCATATAATCAATTCAGAGTTATGACCATTAAAGAATAATAATATTCATCTAATGACCATTAGTGCAGAATTGAAACTGAATAATAATAATCATGGTATTGACCAGACAACCGGTTTGAAATTCAAAAAACTGTCTCACGCGTGCTCGGGTTTTCGGAGTTTCATTCGTGTCCGCGGGACGTGCGGGCACGCACGAGTTCGATGGATTTCTAGTTCATAAACCCAAATTTGCACCCCCCCCTCCGCGCATGTAGAACTTGTGGTAAAACATGTCAATAATTCAAATGGGTGTAAGGTCTCTACCTTATAAACCATTCATTATTTTGTTCCCAATCCGATGTGGGACAAACATTTACCACGTCCTTCATTCACGCACTTAAAACTTCCAACAATCCCCCACATGAATGGAGGTCGAAACAACATTATTCCGATTAGATTTCAGCAGTTGAATCTTGCATACAATAGGTAGGTGTTATCCTTTGAACCTTTGCTTATGAAGCATACATAGCCCATTGGCTCTGAGTAGACAGTGATGTCTTTGAACTCGTCTGCCATTTGTGTAGACGACAATACACTTCACACAAGACTCTCCCTGACAAAGTCAAGTCCTCATAGTTATGTTCGTTATGGTCATGAACATGCGTCTAGTTCTGCAAGAGCTATTAAGTATTGTGCCCAACAACACCCTTCGAAGCGACCCCACTTCTCTCTCACATAGGTGATTCACCATGTATGACTACCTTGGTCGAATCATTAAAAGCCATATGCTTAGCCTCACACTAGTCACTTTAGGAATGGACTAGGAAGGTTACCTTGCTACGTGGTAATCTCCCTCTTAAAATTGTAGGGTTACCCCCCCCCCCCCCAGTGACCGCACTAATTCATACAATTAGGTTTTCCTATTGAACTCAATTTTTGGGATCTCCAGTCTGTTGAGTTAGGTTTCCTTCGCATGAACTTAATTTTTAAAGGGCTTCAGTCCCATTCCCGTGGACGACTTCTGAACTAACTCTCTACTTAGGCCTTTTGTTAGCGGATCCGCAATATTATCCTTTGACTTCACGTAGTCAACAGTGAAAATTCCAGTATATATTAGTTGTTGTATCGTATTATGTCTACGTCTAATATGTCTATTCTTACCATTATACATTGTGCTATGAGCTCTGCCAATTGCCGATTGGCTATCACAATGTATACATATGGCCGATGCCGGCTTAGGCCATCTTGGTATATCCTCAAAAAACTGACGTAACCATTCTGCCTCTTCGCCCGCTTTATCTAGGGCGGTGAATTCTGATTACATCGTGGATCTAGCTATAACTGTTTGTTTAGATGATTTCCACAATATAGCGGCACCTCCAAGTGTCATACCCACTTGTTGCTCTGGAATCAGTCAGATATCCAGTTTGCATCACAGTGTCCTTCGACAACTGCTGGATATCTGTTATAATGTAACCCGTATTTTCTAGTGTACCTTAGGTACCGAAGAAACTGAATCACACAGTTCCAATGACTTGAACTTGGGTTGCATGTGTATCTACTTAGCTTGCTCACAGTGTATGCTAAGTCGGGTCTAGTGCAACTCATAAGATACATCAAGCTGCCAATAATTCTTGAGTATTCCAACTGTTTAACGGGTTCACCTCTATTTTTAGCTAGATGTTGACTTGTGTCAATGGGAGTTCTATCTATATTAGAGTCATTCACCATTAAACTTCTCAAGAATTTTGCTCACGTAATGGGATTGACTTAGAACATGTCCATTTTGAGTTCGGCTGATTTTAAATCCCAAAATCACATCCGCAAAACCCATGTCCTTCATGTCAAATCTTGCTTTTAGCATGTTCTTTGTGGACGTTATGATTTTGTCATCACTTCCAGCAATGAGCATATCATCTACGTATATACACAAAATGACATATCCATCGGATGTGTCCTTCACGTATATACATTTGTCACATTCATTGATTTTGAACCCAGCATCAAGCATGACATGATCAAACTTTTGGTGCCATTGTTTAGGAGCTTGTTTCAATCCATACAAGGATTTCACAAGTTTACACACTTTCTTTTCTTGCCCAACAACTATGAAGCCTTCAGGTTGTTCCATGTAAATCTCTTCCCTTTAGATTTCCATTCAAGAAAGCCGTTTTTACATCCATTTGGTGAACCTCCAAGTTTCTAATGGCGGCAATGGCAAGCACCAACCTTATAGATGTTATTCGCGTAATCGGCGACTATGTATCAAAGTAATCTAAACCTTCTCGTTGTTTATATCATTTGATCACCAACCTAGCCTTATACTTATCGATGGTGCCATCGGGTTTCATCTTCTTCTTGAAGATCCATCGATATCCTAGTGGTTTACACCTTCGAGGAAGATACACTAGTTCCCACGTATGATTTTGTAAGATAGAGTCTATCTCACATTTGATGGCCTCCCTCCACTAAGGTCCTTCAGCGGAATTCACCGCTTGTTGATACGTTTGAGGGTCCTCTTCTACCATGTAGGTAAGAAAATCAGGGCCGAAGGATTTTTCAGTCCTTTGCCGTTTACTTTTTCTGATTTCAACCTCCTCTGTCTCAAATTGTTCCTGAGGTTCATCTTCAGTACTCTCGTTTTGAATACTTTCCTCAACAGGTCTAGAATAGCTCGGTTTTCCTTTAACCAAACTTGGGAACATATATTCAAACCATGATGCATCCTTTGATTCTGTTATGGTGCCATTGATTATTCAGGGATTCTTGGAATCATGCACAAGAAATCGATATGCACCATCGGGAAGGGTATATCCTATAAATACACAATCCACGGTTTTGGGTCCTATTAGTAGGCGTTTTGGTTGAGTCACCACTACCTTGGCTAGGCACCCCCACACTCGCAAGTATTTATATGGTGGTTTCTCGTCCATAGCTCATATTGAGTTAGATCTTTCTTCTTATTCGGTATCATGTTTAAGACATAATTAGCCGATAAGATTTCTTCCCCCCACATGTCCGGGCTTACCCCAGAACTTATCATCATGGCATTCATCATTTCTTTCAAGGTTCGGTTCTTACGTTCCGCTATGCCATTTGATTGAGGGGAGTAAGGAGGCGTGACTTCATGTATGATTCCTTCTTTTTCACACAAGTAAATAAAAGGTGAAACATATTCACCTCCTCGGTCACTCCTTACTCTTTTAATTTTTCGATTTAGTTGATTCTCAACTTCGGCTTTAAATAAGATAAACTTATCAATAGCCTCGTCCTTACTTTTAAGTAAGTAAACATAGCAATATCTTGTACTATCATCAATGAACGTGATGAAGTACTTGTTCCCACCACGAGTAGGGATTGCTTTTAGAATACACACATCGGTGTGAATCATTTCGAGGGGTTCGGTAAATCGTTCAATCTTTTTGAATGACGATCTCGTTTTCTTTGCTTCGACGCAAGTTTCACATTTATTATTTGAGTCGATATCGAATGTTGGTATGCAATTAAGTTTAATCAAACGCCGAATGGAATTAAAATTAACATGACCTAGTCTACCATGCCAAACATTAGAAGACTCATGCATATAAGCAGAACTAGTAGAATTCTCATTCATTTTATTTAACACGGTTACATTCAACTTGAACATACCATTAAGGGCATAGCCGTTACCAACATACACACCATTTTTGGTCAACACGGCCTTATTAGACTCAATCACCATTTTGAACCCAAACCTTTTCAACTGCCACCCCGACATAAGATTCTTACGAATTTCGGGAACATGCAACACATTTGACAAAGTGAGTTCATTTCCCAAAGTCATCTTCAAAACCACATTCCCCTCACCCTTGACTTCGTGTTGGTACATGTTTGTCAGTAGTTCATAGTCTTGTAATTGTAATCGAGTCTGTATTGTAATTGTGTATTTGATTATGTTTTAGATTGTGTAACTAGCAAAGTTGTCAACAAGTTTGCTCAGGCGAA
Source organism: Bidens hawaiensis (assembly GCF_021521415.1). NCBI lineage: Eukaryota > Viridiplantae > Streptophyta > Magnoliopsida > Asterales > Asteraceae > Bidens > Bidens hawaiensis. The sequence goes on along the minus strand of NW_027496358.1, from coordinate 111,875 downwards.
CTTGTTGAACAAGCGAAGTTGTCAACAAGTTCGCTCAGGCGAACTTGTTGAATATGCGAAGTTACAGACAACTTCGCCTGTGGCGAAGTTGTCGTGTATATATTCACTGTTTCAGCCGAAACGTGAGGAGGTTAAGCAGTTTAGGGTTTCAGTCAAGAGTTCGAGTTTAAGCAGACGTGTTTGCTAGTTCCAGTGTCTGTAATAGTGACTACGAGTCACGTGTTTGGTTAATAATATTACGTGTTTGATTCATTGCTTGTGTTATTCTATATCTACACTCGTAACCTACCTACGCAGGGATTCCGCACCTGCGTTGTTAGAGAACATCCCGTGTACGATCCGTTCCAGGAACCTACAATTGGTATCAGAGCCAATCGGCTCGATTGTGAGGTTCGGGATTTCACGCGGGTGTAGTTTCGTCTCGTTTGACCTATTCGCGAGACGTATTTTTGTTGGGATTGTGTTCTACTAGTGCTTGACAGTCTTTTTCAAGCCTTAGCATTGATCGGGAGCTTCTGGTTTGAAGAAAACAGATCTGGAAAAACTTCCAGGTTCATCGGGCGAACTTGTTGAATTCAGGCGAAGTTGCCGTCACTGGAATTAGGGTTTTTGGCGAAGATATAAGGTTTGGCGAAGTTAACCACAACTTCGCTCAACTCATAAGTTCGCCTTAGCGAAGTTATCCGCAACTTCGCTTCACACTTAAGTTCGCAGATTTTATAAGTTCGCCTTAGCGAAGTTATCCACAACTTCGCTTACTACCCAAGTTCGCTCAACTCATAAGTTCGCCAGAGCTAAGCGAAGTTAACTTTAACTTCGCCAATTCAAGCGAATTAAAGACCTCAGCGAAGTTCTCTGTTCAGCGAAGTTGACCTTCAAGCGAAGTTATCCTTAACTTCGCTTACTGAGCTGTTTTAATATTTTCTTTTTTTTTCAGGTTTTTCAGGTTTTACAAGGATGTCGTCTATCAACATCTCCGATTTGGTCAAGATGGAAGTTGAGGCAGGGTCAGCCACTAAGGCCCCGAGGTTGATGAAGGGAACAGACTTCGTGGCATGGAAGGATAGATTCATCCAGTACATTAAATATCAGGATGCCAAAATGTGGGTGTGCATTCAAGATGGATACGTTCCTCCAACCATGCAATACGAAGGACGTGACGTGGTGAAGAAGTACAGTAAAATGGAGGACGAAGAAAAGAAAATGTATGAGGCCGAGAGCAAGGCCCATGCAGCGATAACAATGGCACTTCCTCAAGAAGTTCTCCATACGTTTCGAAAGTACACTTCTGCAAGAGAGCTTTGGGATGCTCTGGAAAACAGATTCGAGGGGAACGTAGGTATCCGTGCCTCAAAGATTAAACTCTTGAAGACCCAGTTCTCCGTCTTCAAATATTTGAAGAATGAATCTTTGGATGATATTATCACCAGATACTATCATCTAATGACAGAGCTTAGCAATTATTCGATTGCCTACCGAGAAGAAGAGATCGTCGAAAAGCTTCTCGATGCTCTCCCACCGAAGTGGGAAATGTACACCGTCCTTATGAGGGAAGACAGAGACTTTCCTAACTGTGATTTGGAAACTGCAGTAAACAAGCTCAGAACTTATGAGCTCAATATGGTTCGAAAAGAAACACCAACAGACCAGATACAAGACCCTGGTATGTATGGTGCAAAGATTAACTCAGGCTCAAGCTCGAGACCTGAATCTGCAGCTTTTTACTCAAAAGGGGAGTCAGGTCCCGACTCTCCTCATGATGGAAACGTTTCTGTAAACACGAATGGTGATGTATGTTTCGTTGCTGGAGGATCTAGTACTTCAAAGCCTCAAGCATCCACAAGTAGTTTTTCTGTAAATGCATCAAGCAATAATTATACCAAGATGCCTATGAGTGTAAAATCTGCTGAAGAGCAGTTTGCAGTCTATGCTTCATTTATTGCTTCCTACGAAAACTACATCCAGGGGAAGATTGTGGACCCTGCTGTTCTGGATGAGGATTATGACCAGATCGATGCTGATGATCTGGAGGAGATGGACTTGCAATGGCAAATGGCCATGATAGTGAGGCGAGTCAAGCGTTTCATGAATAAAACGGGGAGAAAGTTCGTTGGTGGTCGGCCCGGGTTCGACAAGTCCAAGGTAAGGTGCTACAATTGTCAACAGTACGGGCACTTTGCCAAGGAATGCAGAAATGAGAGGGTTGAACGTGGACAAGGTCGACCTACACAACACTCAGGAGTTAACAGAGAGATAAATGCCATGTTGACCAGAGAGGCAGGAGAGTACAACTGGAATCAACGCCCAAGTGGTTCTGGTGAACAGGCTAACATGGCTGAGACTGAAGCTGAAGAATGTGAGAAGGTTGAAGAAACAGAGAAAGCGAATGAAGAAGAAACCGCTTTCATGGCAAATGACAAGGATAATCGCTCCGAGGTAAGTCTTAAGACTGTTTGTACTAGTTGTGAGAATTTGTCTGAGCAACTCACAACGATAACTGATCAGTATGTCAAATTGGATGCTGAATTTAAAACGATTAAAGAAGATCACCATTTTACTAAAGCCAGAGAAAACAGTTATAAAATTAAAATTAAGGCTTGTGAAAAAGACATTCAAAGTTTAAAAACCAAACTTGCTGAGAAAGTAGAAATTATTGATCTTAGTTATGAAGTTTTGGAAGAAAAAACTAAAGTGATTGCTGATCGGGATAAACAGATTGCTGACCACCAGGTAAAGGTGGTGGAACTGAACCGCAAACTTGAGCAGTTCAGGAATTCCTCGGCCATCCTTGATCACCTCGTGAGTGATCCAGGTACCTCTGCAAAGAGGGGAGGAATCGGATATCACGAAGTTCCACCACCCTTTAACCAAAATTATACTTATAATCCAAGTGTTCAGAAATCTGTCGATTTCGAAGTTCCTCAGACAACTCCAATCAAGATTACAAAACCAAGTGTTAGCTGTGGAGAAACAAGCTCGAATGTTTCTAGTGTGAATATTTCTGTATCAAGTCCAGTCTCATCAGATTCGGATATGTTGTCCGAATCTGGTCAGACAAAAGAGAAGGTAGGTTTACCCACCGATGGAGATAAAAATGAAGTAGCTAAAAAGAATACTCCACTCAATCCGTACGTCCCACCTTATGTGAGACAAACGGATAGTAAAACTGCCTCTACATCCAAATCAACATTTGACAAGAAAGTGGAGAGACGATGTTGCTTTAGATGTAACAAATTAGGGCATTTAGTTGCAGACTGCCCTCTGAAGCCGAGATTCAGAGGTGTGAGGCCTAACAAAACTGAGAATAAGCGTAATTTTGTAAATGCTAAAATTGGAAACTTTTCAAATGTCAAAAATGTACCTAATTCAAGTTTTCATAAATACAAACCTCAGTTTTTCAACCAAACCACAAGATATAACTCTTTCAATTCTCATAGGTTTGGAAGGCAGTACACTCAATCTGCAGGGAGATTCCCTAACAGGACGTACAGAAATTATCCTGATGCTAACTTGAGAAAGCCAGGATACGGGATGTATCGATCCAAGACCAATTGGTCTTGGGTCCCAAGATTCTAACTCTTTGTTTTATGGTGCAGGAACAGTTGAACAGGGCTGCAAACAATCTTTGGATTGTAGATAGCGGCTGTTCCAGGCACATGACAGGCAACAAACACTTGTTGCAAGACTTAAAACCTGTTCAGGGAGCTAGAGTTAGTTTTGCTGGTGAAAGCGGTGGAAGGATTACCGGAAGAGGAACTGTGTCGAATGGGAGAATGACACTTGAAAATGTAAACTTTGTGGAGGAATTAAAGCACAATCTGCTGAGTGTGTCGCAGATCTGTGATAAAGAATACACTGTCCATTTCACTAAGAATGAAGCGATTGTATTGAAGCCTGGTTTTCATATACCAGAAGAATGGATAGTAATGAAAGCTCCACGTGAAACGAATACATACGTGATGGATATGAGGTCTACTGAACTGGCCACCAGAGAATCCTGTTTAATGACAAAGGCAAGCGAATCAGAATCAGAATTATGGCACAGGAGAATGGGACATATTCATCTTCGTAAGATGAACTTCATTGTCAAAAATGGGCTTGTGATGGGTGTTCCCTTAAAGAGTTTTAACTTTGAAGATAAATGCATAGCGTGCAAGAAGGGAAAACAACACAAGAAAAGCCATCTCACCAAGACGATCAACTCAATTGCTGGTACTCTAGAACTACTTCATATGGATCTCTTCGGTCCGGTGAATGTACAAAGTCTAGGCGGTACTTCTTACTGCTTGGTGATAACTGATGATTACTCGCGATACTCGTGGGTATATTTTCTGAAAACGAAAGACGAGACGACTCAGATGGTAAAGAATCTCATTACAAAAGTCGAGAATGTCATAAGTAAATCAGTTAAATTCATCAGAAGCGACAATGGGACAGAGTTCAAGAACTTTGAGATGGAAATCTTTTGTCTACAGAAGGGTATTGAGCATCAATACAGCGCTCCGTATACGCCACAACAGAACGGAGTAGCTGAAAGGAAGAACCGAACGTTGATTGAAGGAGCCAGAACTATGCTGGCAGACTCAAAGCTTCCTGTGATGTTCTGGGCTGAAGCAGTGGCTACAGCCTGCTATGTTCTGAATCGGGTGTTAACAGTTAAGAGACTTGGAAAAACTTGTTACGAGCTTATGCACGGTAGGAAGCCCAACTTGTGCGGTCTTGAACCATTTGGTTCTCCTTGTTCGATTTTGAAGACTAACTCGAAATTTGGTGAAGTAGCCGATGAGGGAATCCTAGTCGGTTATGTTGTTGGGACTCCCAACAGACGGGTCTTCAATACGACAACTTGCAAGGTGGAGGTGGTTTGTAACACCGACATTACTAGTTATCAACCGCCAAAACCAAGCAATGGACCTGCTGAGCTTTTTGACTATGTTAAACTGTTTAAGTCGTTTAACGTACCTAATTTGGAAATTGCTGAAGAAGACGAAAGAGTTGTGACGAAGATGATATTTGATGAGGAAGAGGAGCTAGTGCAACATCAGATGACAGAAAAATCTCAGCCTTCCACATCAAACTCTATTGATACCCCTGCGGCCTCAACTGAAGATGAGTTTATTAATCCTTTTCACTCTCAGCCTGAAACTACCATAGATGAGATCTCTTCAAACTTGGAAGAAAATTTACATGTCGGTGCTGTTCCGACCACGAGAATTCACAAAGATCACCCTTTGGAGAATGTTATAGGTGACGTGTCCTCGGGTGTACAAACCAGAAGTAGCCTGAATGAGCACACCTGTGTTTATTCAAGCATTAAAGATACAGGTATTATGAATGAATGTTTGTACTCTTGCTTCATAAGCCAAATTGAACCAAAGAATTATCAAATGGCTTTGAAGGACAGCTCGTGGGTCGAAGCTATGCAAGAAGAGTTGGCTCAGTTCGAGAAAATGGAAGTTTGGTCTTTGGTTGAAAAACCAAAGAATGTGCATGCTATAGGCACGAAATGGGTGTTCAAGTGCAAGAGAGATGATAAGGGAATTATTGTGAGAAATAAGGCGAGGCTGGTTGTTAAAGGTTTTAATCAGCAAGAGGGTATTGACTACAATGAGGTTTTCGCTCCTGTTGCCCGGTTAGAAGCGATTCGATTGTTTTTGGCGTTTGCTGCTTTCAAAAAGATGAAGGTGTTTCAGTTGGATGTAAAGAGTGCGTTTCTTAACGGGAAAGTTGACGAGGTTGTGTATGTTGAGCAACCACCGGGTTTTCCTGACCCAGACTTTCCTGATCATGTATACAGGTTGAGCAAGGCGTTATATGGTTTACATCAGGCACCTCGTGCCTGGTATTCAACGTTATCGGACTACTTGCTGGAAAATGGTTTTGAAAGGGGTTTGATCGACAGTACGCTGTTTGTGAAGAGAGAAGGATGTGACTTCTTACTGGTTCAAGTCTACGTGGATGACATCATTTTTGCTGCATCAAGAGTATCCATGTGTCAAGATTTTGAGGCTGTCATGAAGAAACGATTCGAGATGAGTGCTATGGGTGAACTAACTTTCTTTCTAGGATTGCAGGTTGATCAGAAGAAAGATGGGATGTTCATTCATCAAACAAAGTATGTTCATGATGTGCTGAAAAGATTCAAGATGGAGGACAGTTCTTCATATGACACTCCAATCTGCGTCAATCACAAATTGGGAACTGAATCAGATGGTGACGCAGATGTGGACCCTACTCTGTATCGGGCGATAATAGGTTCTTTAATGTATTTAACTGCTTCTAGGCCTGATATAATGTTTTCTGTTTGTCTTTGTGCTCGCTTTCAGGCAAACCCAAAGGAATCTCACATGAAAGGTGTGAAGAGGATTTTGCGGTATCTCAAGGGCAAGCCAAAACTAGGATTGTGGTACCCAAAGGGAGGAGACGTTGAACTGGTGGCATATACTGATTCTGATTATGGAGGTTGTAATCAGAGTCGGAAGTCAACAACAGGAGGCTGTCAGTTTCTTGGAGGAAGATTAGTTTCCTGGCAGTGCAAGAAACAGACATCAGTTGCAATTTCAACTTGCGAAGCTGAATACATGGCAGCATCCAACTGCTGCTCTCAGGTTTTATGGATTCAGCAACAATTGCGCGACTATGGTCTGAATTTCTTACTCACTCCTATTTTAATTGATAACACTGCCGCCATCTCAGTAATTAACAATCCCGTGAAGCACAGTAAAACTAAGCATATTGACATTCGTCATCACTTCATACGGGATTGTGCTGAGAAGAAACTGATCAAGATCGAAAAAGTTGATACACTTGAAAATTTTGCTGACTTGTTTACAAAAGCGTTTGATAAATCCAGATTTCAAAACCTAATTGAGCTAAATGGGATGATCAATCCCGAGTAACCATGTCTTTGTTTTTGATTCAAAAAAAAAAAAAAAAAAAAAAAAAAAAAAAAAAAAAAAAAAAGGTGTCTTTATTGCTTAAAATTAGTCGGTTACCTCAGTTTGATGGACATCTCCTCGGATATGTTTTGGTCCTTGTTTTCGACTTAGGAAATGAGGATAGCCATTAACCGGAAGACTGAAAGTAACTGGGGCAGTGTTGACATGTTTTTCTTTCAGTTGCTGAAAATTAGTCGGTCATTCTTAGTAAGAAGGACACATACTTGTATGTGGTCGGTCCAGCTGATCCAATGGATCTTCAGGATAGCCGTTTACCTGATGACTTTGACATGATTGGGGTGATTGAATTCAAAATTTTTTTTAGGGAAATGAAATTACTTTTCAAGTCTATTACTTCGTAAGAAGTTCTTTGCTGTGTTTAAAAGAAAATTGATCCAACCTTGGAAAATGATATATATACTGACTATGTGTGCCTAACTAGTGAAGTTATTAAGCTTAAAAGGCTTTAGAACAGTCATTGTATGTCATGGTAATTTTAATGGTGCGTAAAAGTAGATGTGATACTAACTTAAATTTACTCGAATTTACGTGGAAACTCCTTAAGAGTTTTGTATGTCTTCATACATATCTTTTCGAAGGATAGGCAGAAAAGCGACTACCCAGTCATACACGAGCCCGTGAGTGTTCTGATTCCCGTGAAGAAAGCATTTCAAGATACTGCAGTGATCCAGATTCGGGACTTGCAGTGATTTAGTACTCCGATGAAAATTCTTATGTTGGATTATTAAAAAAAAAAAAAAAAAAAAAAAAAAAAAAAAAAAAAATTCATGTATAATTTTTGTACTTATGAGAAATAGTGACAATAAACACGAGAACAGAAACGTCTCAAGATTTCTCAAGTTTGGAGTAAGAAGAAAACGGGAAGCAGACAACGAGTATCTACAAGTTAATCAGACACTATGGGTCGAAGTCAATTCGGGGTGACTTGGGTACAGCCAAATACGCTTTGAGAATAGATAGAAGGCATCATTACCTCTGAGTTGTTGCCAACTTAAATTTTTGAGCTTAACTGAACCTTAATCCGTATCACAGAAACAATGAAAACCATTTAAGTTATTACATGCTTACAACCTGTTTCTCTATGTCACAATACAGCCAAACACGGATCCAAGTGACAGTCACATAGTTAGTATGATTCCTATTCGGATCTCTTCTAAAACGTAGTGGTCCCTGTCTAGACTGAAATTTGATCCCTTATTTCGTTAAAATTTTATAAGTATTTTCTGTTTTTGTAGTTATATTTTTATTGTTGGTTACTGGGTCTTGATCATTTTTGTTTAACTCTTTTTGGTAACTTATAAGGATATATTCAAGATTTTTCAAACTGAAAGGGCTGTTTTTGTAAATAACGGGCGAAGTTGTTGAATCGGCGAAGTTGTACTTAACTTCGCTTAGGCGAAGTTAAGAATAACTTCGCCTGAACCAACTCAGCCCTATAAAAGGGATTTTCAACAGTAAATTTTTTTTATTATTAACTTTTTCCGGCGAACTTAACCATAATTCCGGTTAACCTTTCTTATATACACTTTCGATTTCGATCTTTTGTTCCTTGTTTCTACTATACTGAGTGGTATGTGTTGTCGATTTCATCCTTTCATTCTCGTTATAATTTTAACCGGTTCGAGACCTCGGGTCGTCGAACACTCGAAGAACCCGCGAAACCAAGGTTTTCGACCTCACGTTACGTGTTCATGGACGACCTTTTCGTCCATACACCATTGAGATATGTTGCTCTTCATGTTTATATCGTCAAATCGGTCCGAAAACATCGGATTTCGACCTCTGAATCCGAACAGTCGCCGATTCTGTTTCAGGCGAAGTTATGGTTTTGGCGAAGTTAATCTCAACTTCGCCAGACGCTTAAGTTCGCCTAGGGCGAAGTTATCCACAACTTCGCCTGGGCGAAGTTAACCACAACTTCGCCATGGCGAAGTTATCATCAACTTCGCCGTGGCGAAGTTATCATCAACTTCGCCCTGGCGAACTTAACTGTAACTTCGCCGTGGCGAAGTTATCCTTATCTTCGCCTATATCCTTTTCTTTTAACTGTTTTTTAGACGAATTTACTGATGATGCGAAGTTGTCCCCAACTTCGCCTCAACTTTAATTTCGCCTGTGTATCTTACATCACAACTTCGCACTTGCTACACTGCGAACTTGTGAGTTACATAAAACGTCTCTAACTTGATTTGTTTTGTGCAGATATGGCTGCAGTTGGAGGAACTGGTGGTGATGATGGTGATGAGCAACGACAATTCTTTCCAGCTCATAACCAATACATTACTTTGGATCCAGACGCACGAGGCGTTGATGACTATAGGGAGATTATCACATTTCTCCAACGATCACGAGTTTTTCACGCGATCACTAATACACTACCCATATCTCTGCCCAACATTCAAGACTTCTGGCAGACGGTGTATTATGACTGCAGACCTGAGCCTCCAGTGATGCGAGCAACCGTCAATGGTCAAAACATACAGTTTTCTTCGGAAGACATTCGGTTGGCTCTGCAGTTCGGCAATGAGACACGAGACGACCCAACGGAGTTCGTAGCTCCCTTCCGTGACGGAGCATACTTGAGAATGGGTTATTCGGGTCCGCTGGGGGACTCGCAGAGGAGGAAAGGCTTTCTGCTGGACCAATGGCGTTTTCTGATGCACGTGTTAATTGTGTGCATGTCCGGCAGGAAAGCAGGAACAGACGGGATGGGTGCGACGATGCAATCTGCCATGACGGCCCTGACTTACAATCGTCGTTACTCTTTTAGTCAGATGATTTTCTATGAGATTGATCGTCAGAGACGGGCGACGGCGCGAGAACGATTTATCATGTATCCGCGATTTCTTCAAATGATTATTAATCATGTCGCTCCGTCTCTACCGCAACGGCGCCCTATTCGATATGTTGAGTGTGTAACAAAGCGTATTTTTGCTCAATGTAGGACGTCGAGCACTCGTAGCAACCCTGAACGCCGTCCAAGGCATACTCCACTTTTCGGGTATCTCATCAACCCGGAGTATGTTCCTGCAGGAGGGGACGAGTTCAGGGATCCGCAACCACATCAGGCGGCAGCACCTCATGCTGTATCAGCTGCGCCTGTTGTATCTTCTGCTGCTGTGCCAGCTACTATTGCACAGACTATGTCCACGGCTGAAAACGTTGATCTGGATGCTGCTTTCAGTGGACACGGTTTGTTTGATATGGATATCTCGGGTCCTCAAGTTATGGATGCTTCTACAGCAGCTACTTCGGTAGCTGAATCCGAGTTAGATGAAACGTTTGCTGAGGCCAGACGGCTAATGGTGACTCGTGAAAGGATTTCGGGTAAGAGGCCGAGAGTTGAGGAGGAGGAGGGAGATGAGGAAGAAGCGGTACAACTTGTGATGAGACGTTCGCAACGAGAACGACTGGGTATGGCTACTGGAGCGGGGGAGACTTCAAGGCATGTACGTTTTGCTCCGCCTGTCTTGTCAGGTATGTCACTTCTTCCTACTACTGCACAGGTTACGACTGTCGAAGCGTCAGCTCCAGCAGTGGTGTCTCTACCACCACAACCGTTTGATCCACCGGTGGTAGTCGCACGCTTCGTTGATTCGACTATCACAACAACTGCAGGGTTACCAAGTGTACCACCTGTGGTCACTTCTGCTACTGATGTTCCGCCAACTCCACTGCCTACTTCAGATGCTGAACGGATTACATCACTAGAGCGTATTGTTGCCGAACAGTCTAAGACTATTGAACGCCTAGTGGAATCCAATCAACTACAAGCTGCCCTCCTGGTTGAACACGGAAGAATAATTGATGCCTTCAAGGAATACTTGGCATCTCAGGGGGAGAAGACGTGTAGGGGCGATGAGTTGAGAACGAAAAGACGAGAAGATCATGACGATGATCCCAATGCACCTTCGGGTGCAGGTGGTGAGCTGCCAAGAACCTCTCAGGCTCTTGGGGCTTCCACAACTGAGGGGGAGTCTACAGATGTAGCTGGTGATGTTGTTGTTGGTATGGGTGATGAAGCTGATGTTGAGGACGTTATCGATGCTTTAAAGGAGTTGGATGATGAGGAAGACGATGAGTTTATGGATGATGACGACGTGTTGCCCGTGGATGAGATTGAGAGGATTGGGGAAAAGATTAATGTGGAAAATGTGTTAGAAGAAGGTGAGATAATGGATGATGATGTTGAGCATGACATTCCCGAAGTGGAAAAGTCGGGTGTTGGTGATGAAATGGTGTTGGATGAGACGATGTGGGAAGAGCAGCCTAGATGGAAGGAAGAATATGCTCATTGGTTTGTCAAGACCAAGAAGCCTACTGTTCCAACCATGTTCAGAAAGAGCTACAACTTTAAAGGGTATGCAGAGGCGAAAAAGGGGATTATTTGTTGGATCTATGATGAACAGCTCAAGTTGTTTGTGGTGAAGCGTTATGATGGCGTTCAGTATTTCAAGAGAATGTTGAGATCGTTCAACACATTGCCTGAATGCGAAGTAAAAGATTTGGCCAGGTTGGGCCTGATAAACCGAAACAACGACAATATGGCTAGAATGATTGAGAAGATAATGTGGAAAGAAGGAGTAAAAGAAAAGAAGTTTGAGTTGCTAAAGCCACAAAAGGGAAAATTAGTGAAGGATACAGAGAGAGGTATGAGAGCAGATGGTAAACCGTGGATGGTGATGAAGTACAAACCAGTCCGATGTATCAAGGAGGTACCCATGAAAGCTATGCCTCGAGATGTGCTGAAAGATTTGAAATGGTGGTTTGTGGACTGTGAGACTGCAGAGGCAGTAATGGAGGACGAGGATGAACAAGAACTGCTTCGGGTTTACGACCCGATGCATCTTGTTAACCTGTCGCAAGCTGATCTGGAAGTACTCAACAACAAGAAGATCTTCTACATTCCTGCTTGGAAGGATCAAGCTAGGAGATATCAAAGTGTAGTGTCAGTATGTGTGAAAGAAGGGGCGCACGCTTAGAGATGCAGATTACAAGACTCGAGTTTTGAAGAATCAAGATATGAAGCTACTGCCAAGGGGGAGTCTGTTGGTACATGTTTGTCAGTAGTTCATAGTCTTGTAATTGTAATCGAGTCTGTATTGTAATTGTGTATTTGATTATGTTTTAGATTGTGTAACTAGCAAAGTTGTCAACAAGTTTGCTCAGGCGAACTTGTTGAACAAGCGAAGTTGTCAACAAGTTCGCTCAGGCGAACTTGTTGAATATGCGAAGTTACAGACAACTTCGCCTGTGGCGAAGTTGTCGTGTATATATTCACTGTTTCAGCCGAAACGTGAGGAGGTTAAGCAGTTTAGGGTTTCAGTCAAGAGTTCGAGTTTAAGCAGACGTGTTTGCTAGTTCCAGTGTCTGTAATAGTGACTACGAGTCACGTGTTTGGTTAATAATATTACGTGTTTGATTCATTGCTTGTGTTATTCTATATCTACACTCGTAACCTACCTACGCAGGGATTCCGCACCTGCGTTGTTAGAGAACATCCCGTGTACGATCCGTTCCAGGAACCTACACTTCGGCCGTAGCGGAGTTTCCCATAAACACATTTTCTCCATTAGTCACCTCTTTGAAAGTGCTAAAGAGACTTCTGTAAAAGCACACATGACTGGTAGCCCCCGTATCGACCCACCAATATTTGTTATTTTGTCCAACCAAGTTAACTTCGTGACCATAATCGAGAGGTCCGTGACCACCGCAACGAGGTTCTCAACCTCACGAACCATGTTAACTTGTTGAGCATTTTATTTCTTTTTAATCTTGCATTCATTGGCCTTATGGCCTTGCTTTCCACAATTATAACAAGTTCCTAGGAACTTCTTTTTCTTCCCAACTCCCCCCTTAAAACCAAGGTAGAAGCCTTTCCCATGATTTTTCTTTCCACCATTTTTACCCTTTGAAGATTGGCCATGTTCAACAACTTTGGCCTTTGTTGTTCCGGGACCGTCAATTCTTTTTAGTGCAATTTTGTTATCTTCTTTAATACGAAGACGAATAACAAGATCTTCAATGGTCATCTCATTTCGCTTATGATTGAGATAGGTCTTGAAATCGACCCAACTTGGTGGTAGCTTTTCAATAATACAAGAACATGGAATGTCTCACTAAGCGACATCCCTTCCGCATGAATATCTTGAAGAATAACTTGAAAATCTTGGACTTGACTCATAACAGTTTTTGAGTCTATCATTTATAAAGTCCAAGAACTTAGCCACCACAAATTTCTTAGTACCGGCATCTTCGGTTTTGTATTTGCGGTCCAACGACTCCCATAATTCTTTGGCGGACTTGGCCTTACAATACACATTATAAAGTGCATCAACCATGCCATTCAAGACATAGTTCCGACACAAGAAATCCGAATGATTCCAAGCCTGAACTGCGCTCACCGACTGCACAACCGTTGCCCCCTCATCAACTAGGGGAACAGTTTCAGTCAAGAACCTCACAAGGTTCAAAGTGGTCAAATAAAAGAACATCTTTTGTTGCCACTGTTTGAAATTCACGCCGGTGAACTTTTCCGGTTACTCAGCATGAGACGTGACTACAGCAGGCAGCGGAGCGACCAAACCGATTGTGACAGCAACAATGGTAGTCACGATGGCAGAAACGGCAGTACTCATGGCTTGGGATTCCATTATGAAAACGAAAATACAAGAATAATAATAAGTTTGTTGAAAATCTTGTATTATAATAAACAGAAAGAAATGATCGACACAGTTTTAAACAGATTCGCGTAGAGAGGTAGAAGAGAAGTGTGTTTGATTTGGTGTGACTCGATTAAATTCGACCGCGTGTTCGGGTTTTCGGAGTTGCATTCGTGTCCAAGGGACGTGCGGGCACGCACGAGTTCGAGTTTGATGGATTTATAGTTCAGAAACCCAAATTTGGAAACCCCCCCTTGCGCGCGCGTAGAATTTGTGGTAAAACATATCACAAATAATTCAAATGGGTGTAAGGTCTCTACCTTATAAACCATTCATTATTTTGTTCCCAATCCGATGTGGGAAAAACATTTACCACTTCCTTCATTTACACACTTAAAACTTCCAACACAATCTTTGCTTACTAAGATGTATTCACACAAGATCGTCAACATTATTTGCTACCTAATTACTAACAATCGCATATGAATTCCGAATACTAAGCACCATGTGTGCATGGTTAGGTGTGTTGTTATTCTTCTTTAATATTGAAATATTTTGTATTATGTAAATTCTTCCATAAAGGGTGAGTACAACTACTAATTAAAATCCAAATCACATAATACGTAAATGACATAAAAATACATGGTCATCTTAATCGTCTTAAATTATATAAAACAAGTATAGAGGTAGGGTACCAAAAGGACCCAAATACCCATAAGAAATACCTTCGGGTCAATCGGAAGTCCCTCATAAGGCACCCGCGGGACATATAAACCATCCGCATAAACATCGAAGGAAGAAACACCCTCATAACAAATGTGGTAGCCTCACAGCAACCTCAAAAGTCACCCGTATGAAGGAATACACTTCCGCGTAAATAAATACAACGTAATGCTTCGGGACAGCTGTCAATAACCAATTACCTTCTAGAAAACTTGCCAAGATGCTTTCTTGGGCAATACGTGACCCTTTAGCCAATTAGCTAGTGACACGTGACAAGGTCGTTATAACCGTGCACATGGCCAATGTTACATCATCAACCAATAATAAAGCGACAGGTGTCCAGGTTGTTATACATGCACATGCAAAGTGTAAGCTAAACCTCTCATGTGAGGACACGCGTCCAGACGGTTATAAGGTATCTTCTAAAGGGACAGCTGGCCCAATCACTACCTTACATCCTCCGGCTATAAATACCCTCTCAATCATCATGAGGTATTCATTGACCATCACTGTACTCTCTCAATTTACTTAATTACTTTATCTATTCGTAAGAACGGTACTTATTCTCACGCCGGAGGGTGGTTACGGGAAGACCCCCCCTGTTCTTCCCGTAACGAGCTCACGGTGTTCTATTTTGCAGGATTCACGTCACTAGACTTTAGGAATTGTATTCATATCGTGTTAGCAGTAACCGTATCCTACCTTATGAACTCATTGGATCTAGGACCCATCAGTGGGGAGTAGATCCGTGTTTCTTCATTGGCGCCATCCATGCTTTTGTTAGAACAGCTAAAAAATTTTCCGTTCTCTTTACGATATGAGTCAGTTACCTATAGGGCCAACGGAGAATCAAGCACAACCTGCGTGATCTCAACCTTGAAACACGTGAAGGAGCAACGTCTGTGTTTGCTCGAATTTCGACCCCTGTTGCAAGAGCTGAAACCGTCAATCCAGGAATCTATTCCTTGGATGGTTCGACGGCTTGGGGGTTGTTTACTCAACAAGAGGGTGTTACCCCGGTAGACACCGGAAACATAGTTACACCAACTACCGACTTGGGGTACGTCACAGCCCCAGGAGGTTCTAATATAAGGAATCTAGAGCGTCTTCCAAGAGAAGTCCGTCGAACTCAATCGGAGTTAGGTTTGGAAGAAGATTCCGGTGACTCTAATCCAAGAAGAGCTCACCGTCATAACCTCAGGACTGAAGAAACCTTATCTCCAGTCGAGTGGCTTCGTATTCAACAAGAAAGTTTGAAAGCAGAGTGTGAACGTCGGGTCCGGAATGAGCGTTTCCATGGCCGGACCCTGACGTATGACGAGCCTCCCAGGAGATCTATTTCTCCTCCCATAAGGGGAAGCCACATCCAGTACAGTTTGCCACCGGAGCGGAAAACGAGCGAAACCCGAAGGTTACGTCCTCGTCCCCGCGTAGATATGCGGGTGCCATCTTATGAGGACGAACTGGACGGGTACGACTCATCTTATCGACCGGATGATAGTTTTTATAGCGGAGATAGCCGTCTTCCTTCGTACTGAGGAGCTAGCTATCCGCACCCAGTTGTCCGCCATGCGGAGTATCATAGCAATGCTGAATATGATTTTTCCAAACCATATCGTCCGGAGTCCTTCGCGGAAAAATCAAAATTCATTCCGAGCATCGCGACAGCTCCATTCCCGATTAATGCAAAAATTCCAACATCTGTGGGAACATATAATGGAATGACTGATCCTAGCGATCATCTGTTAAGGTTTGAAGTAGTTGGAGGAGTCAGCGGTTGGACTCTTCCATACTGGTGTCACATGTTCGCACTAACATTCACCGGGGCGGCACGGGAATGGTTTGAGAAATTGCCATGCGGAAAGATTACAAGTTGGAAAGACTTTGTAGCAAAATTCTCTCAGCATTTAGTCAACAAAAGAAACATACCCGTGATCCTTCAGAAATACTAGATGTTACAAGACGAAATAATGAGTCTATTGACGACTTCATTACTCGTTTTACTAACGAGAGCCTTAATATCGTAGGAGTGAGTGAAGATATGCTGCGCGGAGCATTTTGTAAGAACTTCCATAGTGATTCCTTGATCTGTACCCTAACGGAAAGGGACGGAATGCCTGAGTCATGGGATGAAATCATGAAGGCGTCAAAATTGTTCTAAGTTCCAGCAGTCCCCAAGGGTCGAGTTTCAAACTTCGAGACCAAACAGACAAGCTAAGGGACAAATATGGTCAAGACTTCAGCCTAGTGCGGAAACACCTAAACCTTTTGATGCAAGATCTTTGATCGGCAACAAGGGTAAACGTAATTTTTCATCCCTCTCCACTAACAGATGGACTCAGTTATCAAAGACTCCCTCAGAAATTCTCACTACTGAAAATCTGACTTTCCGGAAACCTCAACCAATACCGCGGAAGTCCTTCCTTGATACCAAAAAACATTGCTCATATCATAATGATGTTGGACACAACACGAATGAGTGTGTGGCTCTCAGAAATGAAATTGAAGCAGCTGTTAAAAATGGTAAACTTGAACATTTGGTTAAAGGCGTACGAGGAAAGACTGGTAAACCTCCCGAAAAGGATAGCCAGGGCCCAGCCAAAAGGCAAATCAAAGATTTGAATGTCCACATGATTCAAGGGGGACACTTGGGTAAAGGAAAACAGAGGGAATATTCGGACGAAGAATGGAAAAACGAGCCTGTTATTTTTCCTCGGATTAAAGGGGGCCCGTTCAACAAAAACCCACTGATAATTACTGCCAAGTTTGGTCATTATCGGTCACAATATGTGTTCTTTGACACAGGTAGTACGTCCGATATTATGTACGAACAATGTTTTGAACAACTGGATGAGGAAGACAGAAATATTACAGCCAATTCATGCTCCTGTTTCTGGTTTCAAGGGAGAGATAATGCACCCGTGGGGTGTCATCACTTTCCCGGTCACACTAAGTGACGGAGTACATTCAATAACAGAGGAAGTTGAATTTTTAGTCTTACCAGCAACTTCTAAACATGACGTTTTCTTGGGATGAGAAGCAATTGGAGATTTCAATGCCCACCCGTCCACAGCACATGGTGTAGTAGGAGTTCCAACCCGCACTGGTGTGGCAATAATTCATGTAAACCGACATTGTTTTACAACCGAAAGTTCAAGACCAAGCAAGGTTCCAAGACAGGCTAAGAGGACCGAATCTGAAAAATGGGTTTTGAACAAAAAGTTTCCAGACCAGACAGTTACAATAGGACCCGCTATCTCGGAAATAGTGAGAACCTTTTTAAAGAAATTATTGATCAAGAACATTGACATTTTTTCTTGGCAACCCGCGGACATGACCGGTGTCCCGCGGAGCATTTCGGAACACAAGTTAAGGGTGAATCCGTTAATCACCCCAATTGTGCAAAAGAAACGAAAGATGGGTCCAGAACAAACAAAGGCTATGAATGAACAAGTACAAGACCTTCTTCACGCTGGGATCATACGAGAAATCAAGTACCAAACATGGGTGGTTAACCTAGTGATTGTCCTAAAAAGCAACGGAACATGGAGGATGTGCATAGATTATAAAGACTTGAACAAGGCATGTCTAAAAGATTGTTACCCGCTTCCGAAGTTCGACTTAAAAGTAGATGTTGTGGCCTCATTTAAATTCAAGTGCTTCCTCGATGCCTACAAAGGGTACCACCAGATTCATATGGCAGCTGGCGACGAGGACAAGACAGCGTTCCGAACCGGCCAAGGAACATTCTGTTACAGAATGATGCCTTTCGGATTAAAGAACGCGGGGGCCACATATCAACGACTGATGGATCAGGCTTTCAAAAGTCAGAATCTAGAAGTTTATATGGATGATTTGGTAATCAAAAGCATTGAAGAAGATCAGATGTTAAGAGATATCGAGAGACCTTTAAAACACTACGAAGCATCAACATGAAGTTGAATCCGGCTAAGTGTTCATTTGGCATGGAAGAGGGTAAATTCCTTGGGGTCATAGTAACAGGCGCGGGCTTTAAAGCCAACCCAGATAAGGTCCAGGCTATAGCCCGCATGCCTTCACCCTCTTCCCTCAAGGAGGTTCAAACACTTAATGGAAGACTTGTGGCGTTGAACCGATTCTTAGCAAATCACGCGGCCAAGTCTCATCCATTTGTGTCAACACTCAGAAATTGCCTTAAAAAGGCATATTTCAAGTGGACCGCGGAGGCTGAAAAAGCATTCTTAAGAGTTAAGAAATGCTTAATGGAGCTTCCTACTCTAACAGCACCATACGCGAGTGAACCTCTGACACTGTATTTATCTGCCTCGGACATTGCCATAGGGTCCGTTCTGCTAACCGATAGAAAAAATGTTCAGACACCAATCTACTACGTCAGTAGAACGTTATCAGACCCGGAAACAAGATATCGATGTTGGAAAAGCTGGTTTTGGCATTGGTTTATGCCGCTAGAAGGCTCAGCAGATATTTCCAGGGCCACCCTATCAATGTATTAACCGGATACAAACTCAAGAACGTGTTGAGTAAACCTGAGTTGTCCGGACGACTGGCAAAGTGGGCTATTGAATTGGGTGAACACTCGATCGAATATAAGCCTAGACCAGCAATCAAGGGGCAGGTACTCGCGTACTTCGTTACAGAGGTTCTGCAGTACAAAGAACAATAATGCTTAATCGAACAACAACCCCAAGCACCACCGGAACAAGGGCAAGTTTGGTCATTGTTCACGGACGGAGCTTCCAGCAGCGAAGGGTCAGGTGCAGGTTTAAGGTTAGTCAACCCCCAGGGTCATGAATTAACGTACGCCATCAAGTTGGACTTCAAAAGTACCAACAATGAGGCAGAATACGAAGCCTTCCTGGAAGGACTGCGGATAGCGAAAAAACTGGGGGTGAAACATTTAGAGGCTCTGGTGGATTCTATGCTAATTGCGGGAAAAATAAACGAAACATATGAAGCCAAAAGCGATGTCATGGCTTCTTATTTGTCACAAGCAAGAGTCTTGATTCGCCAATTTTCCTCCTTAAGTATTGTTCACATTAAGAGGAGAGATAACAAATCGGCGGACGCTCTTAGCAAACTAGCTTCAACGAATTTTGAGCATCTCGCCAAAGATATTCGTATAGAAGTTCTAGACCATCCATCCGTTCTAGAAAATCAAGTCCTAGTCATTCAAACTGGTGTTGAGTCTTGGATGTCACCCATTATAGCTTACTTATCTTCCGGAGCACTTCCAGCATGAAAGGCTGAGGCTCGGAAGATTAAGCATAAAGCTCTGAATTACCAGATGATTGATGGCATCTTATACCGGAGGTCATTCCTTGGTCCACTGTTACGTTGCATGGACGCGGAAGACGCAAATTACCTAATTCGAGAAATTCACGAAGGTATTTGTGGGTTACACGCAGGAGCAAGAATGACGGGTGCAAAGATCATGAACGCAGGGTGCTATTGGCCTGGCATGCATTTAGACGCTGTGCAGGAAATCAGAAAGTGTGATTCATGCCAGCGTCATGCCCCCAACACTTTATACCAGAAAGACCATCCATCGTCACGGCACAAGAAGTATTCAACTAACTTTTCACTTTATACCAAGTGTTATTTTTGTTATTTTATGCCCTTAAGAGACTAATCTTTTTGTATCACTTTGATGAAGATGCTATTTTTTTCTTTAGTAAAATCTTAAGCCATATATTATGAGTGCTTAATCTGTTGGAAATCTTGTATTAATAATAAACAGAAATAAAGAAACAATCGACAAAATAAACCGGGCTTGTGTTTAACACAATTCCCTTAAACAGATTCGCGGTCTGTTCCCAGGGTACTCCGGTTCGAAACAGAATCGGTGCTCTGCCGGACTCGATCTGCCTGAAAAAGAAAGCGAAATAATATTGCTGTAGAGAGGTAGAAGAGGAAGTGTGTTTGATTTGGTGTGTCTTGACTAAAGAATGGTCATAGTATTTATAACCAAGAGTCATAACCATATAATCAATTCAGAGTTATGACCATTAAAGAA
This sequence comes from Bidens hawaiensis, assembly GCF_021521415.1. NCBI lineage: Eukaryota > Viridiplantae > Streptophyta > Magnoliopsida > Asterales > Asteraceae > Bidens > Bidens hawaiensis. Next base: position 91,518 of record NW_027496358.1, on the reverse strand, counting down.
TAATAATATTCATCTAATGACCATTAGTGCAGAATTGAAACTGAATAATAATAATCATGGTATTGACCAGACAACCGGTTTGAAATTCAAAAAACTGTCTCACGCGTGCTCGGGTTTTCGGAGTTTCATTCGTGTCCGCGGGACGTGCGGGCACGCACGAGTTCGATGGATTTCTAGTTCATAAACCCAAATTTGCACCCCCCCCCCTCCGCGCATGTAGAACTTGTGGTAAAACATGTCAATAATTCAAATGGGTGTAAGGTCTCTACCTTATAAACCATTCATTATTTTGTTCCCAATCCGATGTGGGACAAACATTTACCACGTCCTTCATTCACGCACTTAAAACTTCCAACAATCCCCCACATGAATGGAGGTCGAAACAACATTATTCCGATTAGATTTCAGCAGTTGAATCTTGCATACAATAGGTAGGTGTTATCCTTTGAACCTTTGCTTATGAAGCATACATAGCCCATTGGCTCTGAGTAGACAGTGATGTCTTTGAACTCGTCTGCCATTTGTGTAGACGACAATACACTTCACACAAGACTCTCCCTGACAAAGTCAAGTCCTCATAGTTATGTTCGTTATGGTCATGAACATGCGTCTAGTTCTGCAAGAGCTATTAAGTATTGTGCCCAACAACACCCTTCGAAGCGACCCCACTTCTCTCTCACATAGGTGATTCACCATGTATGACTACCTTGGTCGAATCATTAAAAGCCATATGCTTAGCCTCACACTAGTCACTTTAGGAATGGACTAGGAAGGTTACCTTGCTACGTGGTAATCTCCCTCTTAAAATTGTAGGGTTACCCCCCCCCCCCAGTGACCGCACTAATTCATACAATTAGGTTTTCCTATTGAACTCAATTTTTGGGATCTCCAGTCTGTTGAGTTAGGTTTCCTTCGCATGAACTTAATTTTTAAAGGGCTTCAGTCCCATTCCCGTGGACGACTTCTGAACTAACTCTCTACTTAGGCCTTTTGTTAGCGGATCCGCAATATTATCCTTTGACTTCACGTAGTCAACAGTGAAAATTCCAGTATATATTAGTTGTTGTATCGTATTATGTCTACGTCTAATATGTCTATTCTTACCATTATACATTGTGCTATGAGCTCTGCCAATTGCCGATTGGCTATCACAATGTATACATATGGCCGATGCCGGCTTAGGCCATCTTGGTATATCCTCAAAAAACTGACGTAACCATTCTGCCTCTTCGCCCGCTTTATCTAGGGCGGTGAATTCTGATTACATCGTGGATCTAGCTATAACTGTTTGTTTAGATGATTTCCACAATATAGCGGCACCTCCAAGTGTCATACCCACTTGTTGCTCTGGAATCAGTCAGATATCCAGTTTGCATCACAGTGTCCTTCGACAACTGCTGGATATCTGTTATAATGTAACCCGTATTTTCTTGTGTAACTTAGGTACCGAAGAAACTGAATCACACAGTTCCAATGACTTGAACTTGGGTTGCATGTGTATCTACTTAGCTTGCTCACAGTGTATGCTAAGTCGGGTCTAGTGCAACTCATAAGATACATCAAGCTGCCAATAATTCTTGAGTATTCCAACTGTTTAACGGGTTCACCTCTATTTTTAGCTAGATGTTGACTTGTGTCAATGGGAGTTCTATCTATATTAGAGTCATTCACCATTAAACTTCTCAAGAATTTTGCTCACGTAATGGGATTGACTTAGAACAAGTCCATTTTGAGTTCGGCTGATTTTAAATCCCAAAATCACATCCGCAAAACCCATGTCCTTCATGTCAAATCTTGCTTTTAGCATGTTCTTTGTGGACGTTATGATTTTGTCATCACTTCCAGCAATGAGCATATCATCTACGTATATACACAAAATGACATATCCATCGGATGTGTCCTTCACGTATATACATTTGTCACATTCATTGATTTTGAACCCAGCATCAAGCATGACATGATCAAACTTTTGGTGCCATTGTTTAGGAGCTTGTTTCAATCCATACAAGGATTTCACAAGTTTACACACTTTCTTTTCTTGCCCAACAACTATGAAGCCTTCAGGTTGTTCCATGTAAATCTCTTCCCTTTAGATTTCCATTCAAGAAAGCCGTTTTTACATCCATTTGGTGAACCTCCAAGTTTCTAATGGCGGCAATGGCAAGCACCAACCTTATAGATGTTATTCGCGTAATCGGCGACTATGTATCAAAGTAATCTAAACCTTCTCGTTGTTTATATCATTTGATCACCAACCTTGCCTTATACTTATCGATGGTGCCATCGGGTTTCATCTTCTTCTTGAAGATCCATCGATATCCTAGTGGTTTACACCTTTGAGGAAGATACACTAGTTCCCACGTATGATTTTGTAAGATAGAGTCTATCTCACATTTGATGGCCTCCCTCCACTAAGGTCCTTCAGCGGAATTCACCGCTTGTTGATACGTTTGAGGGTCCTCTTCTACCATGTAGGTAAGAAAATCAGGGCCGAAGGATTTTTCAGTCCTTTGCCGTTTACTTTTTCTGATTTCAACCTCCTCTGTCTCAAATTGTTCCCGAGGTTCATCTTCAGTACTCTCGTTTTGAATACTTTCCTCAACAGGTCTAGAATAGCTCGGTTTTCCTTTAACCAAACTTGGGAACATATATTCAAACCATGATGCATCCTTTGATTCTGTTATGGTGCCATTGATTATTCAGGGATTCTTGGAATCATGCACAAGAAATCGATATGCACCATCGGGAAGGGTATATCCTATAAATACACAATCCACGGTTTTGGGTCCTATTAGTAGGCGTTTTGGTTGAGTCACCACTACCTTGGCTAGGCACCCCCACACTCGCAAGTATTTATATGGTGGTTTCTCGTCCATAGCTCATATAGAGTTAGATCTTTCTTCTTATTCGGTATCATGTTTAAGACATAATTAGCCGATAAGATTTCTTCCCCCCACATGTCCGGGCTTACCCCAGAACTTATCATCATGGCATTCATCATTTCTTTCAAGGTTCGGTTCTTACGTTCCGCTATGCCATTTGATTGAGGGGAGTAAGGAGGCGTGACTTCATGTATGATTCCTTCTTTTTCACACAAGTAAATAAAAGGTGAAACATATTCACCTCCTCGGTCACTCCTTACTCTTTTAATTTTTCGATTTAGTTGATTCTCAACTTCGGCTTTAAATAAGATAAACTTATCAATAGCCTCGTCCTTACTTTTAAGTAAGTAAACATAGCAATATCTTGTACTATCATCAATGAACGTGATGAAGTACTTGTTCCCACCACGAGTAGGGATTGCTTTTAGAATACACACATCGGTGTGAATCATTTCGAGGGGTTCGGTAAATCGTTCAATCTTTTTGAATGACGATCTCGTTTTCTTTGCTTCGACGCAAGTTTCACATTTATTATTTGAGTCGATATCGAATGTTGGTATGCAATTAAGTTTAATCAAACACCGAATGGAATTAAAATTAACATGACCTAGTCTACCATGCCAAACATTAGAAGACTCATGCATATAAGCAGAACTAGTAGAATTCTCATTCATTTTATTTAACACGGTTACATTCAACTTGAACATACCATTAAGGGCATAGCCCTTACCAACATACACACCATTTTTGGTCAACACGGCCTTATTAGACTCAATCACCATTTTGAACCCAAACCTTTTCAACTGCCACCCCGACATAAGATTCTTACGAATTTCGGGAACATGCAACACATTTGACAAAGTGAGTTCATTTCCCAAAGTCATCTTCAAAACCACATTCCCCTCACCCTTGACTTCGGCCGTAGCGGAGTTTCCCATAAACACATTTTCTCCATTAGTCACCTCTTTGAAAGTGCTAAAGAGACTTCTGTAAAAGCACACATGACGGGTAGCCCCCGTATCGACCCACCAATATTTGTTATTTTGTCCAACCAAGTTAACTTCGTGACCATAATCGAGAGGTCCGTGACCACCGCAACGAGGTTCTCAACCTCACGAACCATGTTAACTTGTTGAGCATTTTATTTCTTTTTAATCTTGCATTCATTGGCCCTATGGCCTTGCTTTCCACAATTATAACAAGTTCCTAGGAACTTCTTTTTCTTCCCAACTCCCCCCTTAAAACCAAGGTAGAAGCCTTTCCCATGATTTTTCTTTCCACCATTTTTACCCTTTGAAGATTGGCCATGTTCAACAACTTTGGCCTTTGTTGTTCCGGGACCGTCAATTCTTTTTAGTGCAATTTTGTTATCTTCTTTAATACGAAGACGAATAACAAGATCTTCAATGGTCATCTCATTTCGCTTATGATTGAGATAGGTCTTGAAATCGACCCAACTTGGTGGTAGCTTTTCAATAATACAAGAACATGGAATGTCTCACTAAGCGACATCCCTTCCGCATGAATATCTTGAAGAATAACTTGAAAATCTTGGACTTGACACATAACAGTTTTTGAGTCTATCATTTATAAAGTCCAAGAACTTAGCCACCACAAATTTCTTAGTACCGGCATCTTCGGTTTTGTATTTGCGGTCCAACGACTCCCATAATTCTTTGGCGGACTTGGCCTTACAATACACATTATAAAGTGCATCAACCATGCCATTCAAGACATAGTTCCGACACAAGAAATCCGAATGATTCCAAGCCTGAACTGCGCTCACCGACTGCACAACCGTTGCCCCCTCATCAACTAGGGGAACAGTTTCAGTCAAGAACCTCACAAGGTTCAAAGTGGTCAAATAAAAGAACATCTTTTGTTGCCACTGTTTGAAATTCACGCCGGTGAACTTTTCCGGTTACTCAGCATGAGACGTGACTACAGCAGGCAGCGGAGCGACCAAACCGATTGTGACAGCAACAATGGTAGTCACGATGGCAGAAACGGCAGTACTCATGGCTTGGGATTCCATTATGAAAACGAAAATACAAGAATAATAATAAGTTTGTTGAAAATCTTGTATTATAATAAACAGAAAGAAATGATCGACACAGTTTTAAACAGATTCGCGTAGAGAGGTAGAAGAGAAGTGTGTTTGATTTGGTGTGACTCGATTAAATTCGACCGCGTGTTCGGGTTTTCGGAGTTGCATTCGTGTCCAAGGGACGTGCGGGCACGCACGAGTTCGAGTTCGATGGATTTATAGTTCAGAAACCCAAATTTGGAAACCCCCCCTTGCGCGCGCGTAGAATTTGTGGTAAAACATATCACAAATAATTCAAATGGGTGTAGGGTCTCTACCTTATAAACCATTCATTATTTTGTTCCCAATCCGATGTGGGAAAAACATTTACCACTTCCTTCATTTACACACTTAAAACTTCCAACACAATCTTTGCTTACTAAGATGTATTCACACAAGATCGTCAACATTATTTGCTACCTAATTACTAACAATCGCATATGAATTCCGAATACTAAGCACCATGTGTGCATGGTTAGGTGTGTTGTTATTCTTCTTTAATATTGAAATATTTTGTATTATGTAAATTCTTCCATAAAGGGTGAGTACAACTACTAATTAAAATCCAAATCACATAATACGTAAATGACATAAAAATACATGGTCATCTTAATCGTCTTAAATTATATAAAACAAGTATAGAGGTAGGGTACCAAAAGGACCCAAATACCCATAAGAAATACCTTCGGGTCAATCGGAAGTCCCTCATAAGGCACCCGCGGGACATATAAACCATCCGCATAAACATCGAAGGAAGAAACACCCTCATAACAAATGTGGTAGCCTCACAGCAACCTCAAAAGTCACCCGTATGAAGGAATACACTTCCGCGTAAATAAATACAACGTAATGCTTCGGGACAGCTGTCAATAACCAATTACCTTCTAGAAAACTTGCCAAGATGCTTTCTTGGGCAATACGTGACCCTTTAGCCAATTAGCTAGTGACACGTGACAAGGTCGTTATAACCGTGCACATGGCCAATGTTACATCATCAACCAATAATAAAGCGACAGGTGTCCAGGTTGTTATACATGCACATGCAAAGTGTAAGCTAAACCTCTCATGTGAGGACACGCGTCCAGACGGTTATAAGGTATCTTCTAAAGGGACAGCTGGCCCAATCACTACCTTACATCCTCCGGCTATAAATACCCTCTCAATCATCATGAGGTATTCATTGACCATCACTGTACTCTCTCAATTTACTTAATTACTTTATCTATTCGTAAGAACGGTACTTATTCTCACGCCGGAGGGTGGTTACGGGAAGACCCCCCCCTGTTCTTCCCGTAACGAGCTCACGGTGTTCTATTTTGCAGGATTCACGTCACTAGACTTTAGGAATTGTATTCATATCGTGTTAGCAGTAACCGTATCCTACCTTATGAACTCATTGGATCTAGGACCCATCAGTGGGGAGTAGATCCGTGTTTCTTCATTGGCGCCATCCATGCTTTTGTTAGAACAGCTAAAAAATTTTCCGTTCTCTTTACGATATGAGTCAGTTACCTATAGGGCCAACGGAGAATCAAGCACAACCTGCGTGATCTCAACCTTGAAACACGTGAAGGACCAACGTCTGTGTTTGCTCGAATTTCGACCCCTGTTGCAAGAGCTGAAACCGTCAATCCAAGAATCTATTCCTTGGATGGTTCGACGGCTTGGGGGTTGTTTACTCAACAAGAGGGTGTTACCCCGGTAGACACCGGAAACATAGTTACACCAACTACCGACTTGGGGTACGTCACAGCCCCAGGAGGTTCTAATATAAGGAATCTAGAGCGTCTTCCAAGAGAAGTCCGTCGAACTCAATCGGAGTTAGGTTTGGAAGAAGATTCCGGTGACTCTAATCCAAGAAGAGCTCACCGTCATAACCTCAGGACTGAAGAAACCTTATCTCCAGTCGAGTGGCTTCGTATTCAACAAGAAAGTTTGAAAGCAGAGTGTGAACGTCGGGTCCGGAATGAGCGTTTCCATGGCCGGACCCTGACGTATGACGAGCCTCCCAGGAGATCTATTTCTCCTCCCATAAGGGGAAGCCACATCCAGTACAGTTTGCCACCGGAGCGGAAAACGAGCGAAACCCGAAGGTTACGTCCTCGTCCCCGCGTAGATATGCGGGTGCCATCTTATGAGGACGAACTGGACGGGTACGACTCATCTTATCGACCGGATGATAGTTTTTATAGCGGAGATAGCCGTCTTCCTTCGTACTGAGGAGCTAGCTATCCGCACCCAGTTGTCCGCCATGCGGAGTATCATAGCAATGCTGAATATGATTTTTCCAAACCATATCGTCCGGAGTCCTTCGCGGAAAAATCAAAATTCATTCCGAGCATCGCGACAGCTCCATTCCCGATTAATGCAAAAATTCCAACATCTGTGGGAACATATAATGGAATGACTGATCCTAGCGATCATCTGTTAAGGTTTGAAGTAGTTGGAGGAGTCAGCGGTTGGACTCTTCCATACTGGTGTCACATGTTCGCACTAACATTCACCGGGGCGGCACGGGAATGGTTTGAGAAATTGCCATGCGGAAAGATTACAAGTTGGAAAGACTTTGTAGCAAAATTCTCTCAGCATTTAGTCAACAAAAGAAACATACCCGTGATCCTTCAGAAATACTAGATGTTACAAGACGAAATAATGAGTCTATTGACGACTTCATTACTCGTTTTACTAACGAGAGCCTTAATATCGTAGGAGTGAGTGAAGATATGCTGCGCGGAGCATTTTGTAAGAACTTCCATAGTGATTCCTTGATCTGTACCCTAACGGAAAGGGACGGAATGCCTGAGTCATGGGATGAAATCATGAAGGCGTCAAAATTGTTCTAAGTTCCAGCAGTCCCCAAGGGTCGAGTTTCAAACTTCGAGACCAAACAGACAAGCTAAGGGACAAATATGGTCAAGACTTCAGCCTAGTGCGGAAACACCTAAACCTTTTGATGCAAGATCTTTGATCGGCAACAAGGGTAAACGTAATTTTTCATCCCTCTCCACTAACAGATGGACTCAGTTATCAAAGACTCCCTCAGAAATTCTCACTACTGAAAATCTGACTTTCCGGAAACCTCAACCAATACCGCGGAAGTCCTTCCTTGATACCAAAAAACATTGCTCATATCATAATGATGTTGGACACAACACGAATGAGTGTGTGGCTCTCAGAAATGAAATTGAAGCAGCTGTTAAAAATGGTAAACTTGAACATTTGGTTAAAGGCGTACGAGGAAAGACTGGTAAACCTCCCGAAAAGGATAGCCAGGGCCCAGCCAAAAGGCAAATCAAAGATTTGAATGTCCACATGATTCAAGGGGGACACTTGGGTAAAGGAAAACAGAGGGAATATTCGGACGAAGAATGGAAAAACGAGCCTGTTATTTTTCCTCGGATTAAAGGGGGCCCGTTCAACAAAAACCCACTGATAATTACTGCCAAGTTTGGTCATTATCGGTCACAATATGTGTTCTTTGACACAGGTAGTACGTCCGATATTATGTACAAACAATGTTTTGAACAACTGGATGAGGAAGACAGAAATATTACAGCCAATTCATGCTCCTGTTTCTGGTTTCAAGGGAGAGATAATGCACCCGTGGGGTGTCATCACTTTCCCGGTCACACTAAGTGACGGAGTACATTCAATAACAGAGGAAGTTGAATTTTTAGTCTTACCAGCAACTTCTAAACATGACGTTTTCTTGGGATGAGAAGCAATTGGAGATTTCAATGCCCACCCGTCCACAGCACATGGTGTAGTAGGAGTTCCAACCCGCACTGGTGTGGCAATAATTCATGTAAACCGACATTGTTTTACAACCGAAAGTTCAAGACCAAGCAAGGTTCCAAGACAGGCTAAGAGGACCGAATCTGAAAAATGGGTTTTGAACAAAAAGTTTCCAGACCAGACAGTTACAATAGGACCCGCTATCTCGGAAATAGTGAGAACCTTTTTAAAGAAATTATTGATCAAGAACATTGACATTTTTGCTTGGCAACCCGCGGACATGACCGGTGTCCCGCGGAGCATTTCGGAACACAAGTTAAGGGTGAATCCGTTAATCACCCCAATTGTGCAAAAGAAACGAAAGATGGGTCCAGAACAAACAAAGGCTATGAATGAACAAGTACAAGACCTTCTTCACGCTGGGATCATACGAGAAATCAAGTACCAAACATGGGTGGCTAACCTAGTGATTGTCCTAAAAAGCAACGGAACATGGAGGATGTGCATAGATTATAAAGACTTGAACAAGGCATGTCTAAAAGATTGTTACCCGCTTCCGAAGTTCGACTTAAAAGTAGATGTTGTGGCCTCATTTAAATTCAAGTGCTTCCTCGATGCCTACAAAGGGTACCACCAGATTCATATGGCAGCTGGCGACGAGGACAAGACAGCGTTCCGAACCGGCCAAGGAACATTCTGTTACAGAATGATGCCTTTCGGATTAAAGAACGCGGGGGCCACATATCAACGACTGATGGATCAGGCTTTCAAAAGTCAGAATCTAGAAGTTTATATAGATGATTTGGTAATCAAAAGCATTGAAGAAGATCAGATGTTAAGAGATATCGAGAGACCTTTAAAACACTACGAAGCATCAACATGAAGTTGAATCCGGCTAAGTGTTCATTTGGCATGGAAGAGGGTAAATTCCTTGGGGTCATAGTAACAGGCGCGGGCTTTAAAGCCAACCCAGATAAGGTCCAGGCTATAGCCCGCATGCCTTCACCCTCTTCCCTCAAGGAGGTTCAAACACTTAATGGAAGACTTGTGGCGTTGAACCGATTCTTAGCAAATCACGCGGCCAAGTCTCATCCATTTGTGTCAACACTCAGAAATTGCCTTAAAAAGGCATATTTCAAGTGGACCGCGGAGGCTGAAAAAGCATTCTTAAGAGTTAAGAAATGCTTAATGGAGCTTCCTACTCTAACAGCACCATACGCGAGTGAACCTCTGACACTGTATTTATCTGCCTCGGACATTGCCATAGGGTCCGTTCTGCTAACCGATAGAAAAAATGTTCAGACACCAATCTACTACGTCAGTAGAACGTTATCAGACCCGGAAACAAGATATCGATGTTGGAAAAGCTGGTTTTGGCATTGGTTTATGCCGCTAGAAGGCTCAGCAGATATTTCCAGGGCCACCCTATCAATGTATTAACCGGATACAAACTCAAGAACGTGTTGAGTAAACCTGAGTTGTCCGGACGACTGGCAAAGTGGGCTATTGAATTGGGTGAACACTCGATCGAATATAAGCCTAGACCAGCAATCAAGGGGCAGGTACTCGCGTACTTCGTTACAGAGGTTCTGCAGTACAAAGAACAATAATGCTTAATCGAACAACAACCCCAAGCACCACCGGAACAAGGGCAAGTTTGGTCATTGTTCACGGACGGAGCTTCCAGCAGCGAAGGGTCAGGTGCAGGTTTAAGGTTAGTCAACCCCCAGGGTCATGAATTAACGTACGCCATCAAGTTGGACTTCAAAAGTACCAACAATGAGGCAGAATACGAAGCCTTCCTGGAAGGACTGCGGATAGCGAAAAAACTGGGGGTGAAACATTTAGAGGCTCTGGTGGATTCTATGCTAATTGCGGGAAAAATAAACGAAACATATGAAGCCAAAAGCGATGTCATGGCTTCTTATTTGTCACAAGCAAGAGTCTTGATTCGCCAATTTTCCTCCTTAAGTATTGTTCACATTAAGAGGAGAGATAACAAATCGGCGGACGCTCTTAGCAAACTAGCTTCAACGAATTTTGAGCATCTCGCCAAAGATATTCGTATAGAAGTTCTAGACCATCCATCCGTTCTAGAAAATCAAGTCCTAGTCATTCAAACTGGTGTTGAGTCTTGGATGTCACCCATTATAGCTTACTTATCTTCCGGAGCACTTCCAGCATGAAAGGCTGAGGCTCGGAAGATTAAGCATAAAGCTCTGAATTACTAGATGATTGATGGCATCTTATACCGGAGGTCATTCCTTGGTCCACTGTTACGTTGCATGGACGCGGAAGACGCAAATTACCTAATTCGAGAAATTCACGAAGGTATTTGTGGGTTATACGCAGGAGCAAGAATGACGGGTGCAAAGATCATGAACGCAGGGTGCTATTGGCCTGGCATGCATTTAGACGCTGTGCAGGAAATCAGAAAGTGTGATTCATGCCAGCGTCATGCCCCCAACACACTGCATCCAAAAAACGAATTGATTCCAGTAACATCTGCATAGCCGTTCCAAAAATGGGCTATTGATATTATGGGACCTTTCCCAGAAGCCCCAGGACGAGTCAAGTTTTTGATAGTGGCCATTGATTACTTCACCAAGTGGATAGAAGCCAAACCAATTGCATCAATCACGGCTTCAAGCGTGAAGAAATTCCTTTGGGAATTCATAATCTGCCGGTTCGGCCTCCCACAGGAATTGGTAAATGACAATGGGACCCAATTTGCTGACAGTGGACTACAGGAATGGTTGAAAGAACTTCATGTCATTCAGACCTTTACATCCGTAGCTCATCCAAAGGAAAACGGTCAGATCGAAAGGACCAACCGAACTATCAAATAAGGGATCAAGGCAAGGCTATGAACAAAACGAACGGGTTGGGTAGACGAATTGCCTCATGTACTCTGGGCCTTCCGCACTCAAAAGAACTCCAGCAATTTGGAGACACCCTTTAGCCTAACCTATGGTACTGAAGCCATGATCCCCGCAGAAATCGGGATTCCATCCGCAAGGGTCCTATTGATTGATGATAATGATCGCGAACTTAAGATGAATCTTGATTTACTGGAAGAAAGAAGAGAATTAGCATTGATCCGCGAGCATAATTACAAGCGACAGCTTCAGTAATACTATAACTCGCGGGTCCAAACATGCGAATTCGATGCGGGAGACTTTGTCTTCCGCAACAACGAGGCCTCCGGGCAAACTAGCCCCAACTTGGGAAGGACCTTATAGAATCAAACAAGTACTATCCAAAGGTGCCTATAAGTTGGAAAAGTTAGATGGGGTGGAAATACCTCGAACGTGGAACGCAGCACAATTAAAGAAATGCTATATGTAGCAGTTTGACTTACTCTTTACTTTGTCCTGCGTGCCCACATAGACTAGCAAGTTTTGCAATTTCTTTTATTGTAAGAAGGCTTATGCCCAATGTATGAAAATGTCAAGTCAGTTCTATGTTATCTTGGTAAGTTGTAATCTTTTATTGAAAAAAAATGAAGTTCCGGACATACACTTATATTATAGTACATAAGACAAAGTGCACCAGAAGGAAAACAAGACTTCTTATTATAGATCAAAAGAGATTACAAAAATTAAGAAAAAATCACAAGTAAAAATATATGTACATCTACGGAGCGACATTTTCATGGCCGGCAATGTTATCAGCTTCCTCTTCTTCTTCTTCACCATCGAGATCTAATAGCTCTTTTAGTTGATCTATGGCATCCTCTTTATCCGCAAGCTCGGATATCTGCTCTGTCAAAGAAAATTTCAAAGAATCAAAATCCTTTGACTTCTGTTTAAGGACGGCAGTAGTATCCTGTCCAGCCAAAATGTATTCCTCGGGGAGTTTGGAAGTCGAACCAAATTGGTAACCTTCCTCAAAACCCAGTTTTCGACCAGCTTGCTTGGAGGCATTAAGAAGAATGGCAACGCAGTTCCCAAGCTCATCACTCACCCGAACATCGGCGATGACCTATGGAACAATAGGGTATAAATAACCCTAAACAACCCTTAGACTATTTATTTATATAAAAAAAAGAAGGGTACATACCTTGGGGATAGCTTCCGATAACAGCCATTTTTGGTCCGCCTTGGCCTGGACGAGATCCATCTTATGGCCAGCACATTCTAAGGTTTGTTCTCGGTTCTTGGCATTAAGGTCAGTCAAACGCCTATCCTTAGCTGCCGATTCAGCTTGAAGTGCCTCCACCAATTTGGCTTGCTCCGCCATCAATTTGGCTTGATCATCCAGTTGTTTTTGGAGAGCAGCATTGGCATCCTCGGCAGCGGACCGAACAGCCTTCTCCTCCTCTAAAGCTTGGCGGGCCTCTCGGGCCTCGTTTATAGCTTTCAGGCCCTCCTCCTTGGCCTCAGTTGCAGAGGCCGCCAACTCATCCCATTGCTCATTCATCGCCAACCAATCCCTGGTTATTTCCTGATTGGTGGAAATAGTATTCTCCAAGTAATAAGAATTGGAGTACAGCAATTCTTGGCGAATACTACGGCGACATCGCTCCCTTTCACCAGGAGGAAGACGCTCCCGTAAATATTCAAAACACAAGTCCACGTCACGGAATGTGGAATCCCGACGTAATGACCAGCGTGGTTGGTGCGGAGTCGGATCTTCCTCCTGAGGAGCTGGAGAGCTTTGAGCAGCATGAGGGAACATGCTCACGCCTCCTTGATCCCTGAAGTGATGAACATTATAAGAAGGCGACATACTAATATGTTCAGTATTGTCAACCTCCTTATTCTTCAAAGGAGAGTCATCCGCCACCTCAATCGGATCCTTAGCACTATAATGCGGTGGTGGCGGAAGAGGAGTAGAACTTTTCATTCCGGAAACACCTTCAGAAAGGTTATCCAGGTTCTCTGAAAAACATTAAAAAAGGGGGTTAGAAACATTCTAATTAAAAACGTTTAGCAAAATAAAAAGCTTGCTTACCTAACGAAGGATCGTTTGCATCAAGTTCGTCCAAACGAGTACCCAAAGCGGAAGGCTTCGCCTTCTTGGACTTCTTCTTAGGGGAGGCCTTGGCAGGATTACCCTTACGCTTGTCAGCCACCTTAGAGGTGTCCGCATCAGCAGCGAGACGTTCACCTTCAGCGGTAACGTCATCAGGCTGAGGACGGCCTTCCACCGCAGCAGCGTCAACATTATCTGGACCAGATGCCTGGCTAGTGGTAGCTCCCTGCCGGGTAAGACCTGCAGTGGAATCCACAGCTTTATTAACATCAGCTGGAAAACTTCCTTCACAAAGTGATGACTCTTCGCTGGAAGAAAAGAGTACGATCACCCCGCTAGAAGTAACAACAGTCATAGGTTGGGGTTTTAGAATGCCCTCACCATTTTGGATGCAATCTTTAACGTATGCCTCACCTTTAGCATACATCGCCTCGGAGACTATGGGTTCCGGGCGGAAAGCGGTGGGAAACACAAAATTTGGGCGGGTGCGCTCAAGGAAAGAAACATCCCTTTCGTCGATAGGGCGGCGCACCATCATTCCCCCCTCGTGATCCAACAAGGTGCTGAAGGCGGAACCCTCACCTACACGAATAATGATTATAGTCAGAAATCGGAAAAATATTAAAATAACAGACGGGATGCTCCCTAAACTTACCCTTATAAGTTTTCTCGTAGTAAGGTTCCAAGGTCGGAAATGGCCATAGCCGACTCATCCTCGCACTCACCATCGCCCCCTCATGAATGGGGCGCATAGGAGTCGGTGTAAAGGTTAGAGTCGTAAACCATGCTTGACCCTCATGAGCAGCGGCCACAATCACAGGCATGGCCTCCTCCGCTTTACGCTTGGTCATCGCGAAAGGAATAACAACCTCTCGATTCCAGAAAATTTTTGGTTTCCAACCTGGAGGCTACGGATCCATTCCGTACCTATAACCCTCTTTTCTAGGGATGCAAAACTGTACCACCCATCGCGGAAGGTAATTTTATAGAAAACGAAAAACATGCCAACGGAGGGTTCAAGATCACGAGCTTGGCAACAGAATTTGAAATGTCGAATCCTTAGCATCCCGAAGATATGGATCTGTGAGAGATGAATTCCATAGGTTGTCAAGATCGACTGGATAAACTTCGTTACCGGAATGTGGAAATTCCCGGTCGTAAAGTGGTCTATATATACAGCCATCTTCTTCGGAGGAGGACTAGTGCCAACGGAACCGTCAGCCGGACGTTTCGGCTCCCACTCCGGTGCCAAACCATAAACGTTTACTACGTCGTCATAGTCTTTCCTTTTAAGATCCACAACGACATCGGTAATAGTATGAGTCCCTTTCTTTTCTCCAGCCATTTAATACGAAGAAGAAAGAAATTTCAGAAAACTCTTTTGCTTTGAAGGATTGAAAGAAAAAGAGTTGGAAAACAATAAGAACCATATGGCATCTGAGGCGATATATTTATACTCATCACAGTTAATGCGACTGATGGCGTGCCAGAAGTGAGAGAAAATACGGACCACCAGATGGTTGACACGTTAGGCGGGAAACTCAAGAAACTATAGACAGACTGTCATAGACGTCATGCACGTCTTGTCAGTTGCCCCTAAAATAAGTTTCTCTCCCCGCCACGTCATCCAAGTTGTTCGACTTTCAAAATTCAAAAATATCTTCTAAGGATATTTCCTTCAAAACAGTTGGACACCTACAAAAAATGAAAAGTTCTTTTTCATTAAATATTCAAAAGAAAATATTACAAATATAGAAAGAAAAGTTACAAGTCACAACATCTAAACCTATTCTAAGGGTTCGAGGTGGCTTTGCCTTCCGGATCCTTCAATGACGTGTCTCCCGAAGAGTCATCCTCAGACTCCTCGTCCAAGTAGACCTTCAATTGTTGCACACCGTCATGAGCGGAAGCAAATTCCGGAAGCATGTCCTGAAGCGGGAACGCAGATCATCGTGTTCCTCGACCCGTATTTTCCGCTCCTGTTTGACATCAAGGCCATGAAGAGGATGATCTTTGAATGAGCAATTACTTTGAGCGTAGTTCATCCCTTCATGAAATCCTATCACACGTCCAAGGGAAGAAGAAGCAGTCATTACATTAGCAAAGCTATCAGTAAGCTCCTTGCTTCCCTTGATATGGTGGACGACCTGCAAGAATAAAAATACAAAATTTTCAGTATCAAGAATAAGAAGTAAGCAACGAACATCCAAAGGGGAAATAACTTACAGCATCAATCCCCCTGGTGAGAAACCACTGACGATCTCGTTCCGCACATTCGGCTCGTTCTTGAAGCACCCGAAATTCCGTGGACATTTTCTCATGAGCTTGCAGAAGGGAGTCGTAAGCGGTTTGAACCTCAAGGGCACTTTTTTCTTTAAGATCGTTCCGCTCCCTCTACAACTTTAACTCGGCCTCAAGTTCCTGAATTCGAGTACCTTGTAGAGACACTTGATTTTCTAGGGCCGAGTTTGCTTCTTGCGCCGGGCCAAATCATCTTTCTCCTTTTGAGTTTTTGCCCGAGCGGCCTCAAGAAGGGAATTTTGCTTCTCACAAGGTTCTTTCCATCGGCGAGCAGCTGCAGCATTACGATCTTGTTCGCTCTTGAGGGCATTCTCCGCGTCGACCTGCTTCCATTAAGCATTTTGAGCCGCGACACGGTGCTCCTCAGCCTCCTTCTTTGCAACTTCAGCAACTCGGCGAGCCTCCCCCACTTTCCCGCCTAGAGTGCGCCATTCGCATAAAACCTCTTGGCTACCAGCTAAGGCATTTGCCAAATGATAGGCCACGTTTGTATGAAGGTCGTGGCGGGAAAGATCACGTTGATATGAGATTTCAGCAGGGGGCGCACAGTGCTCCATAAAACTCATACAGACCCTGGGGTCAGTGAACCGGGATCCGTTAGTAATGTCCCAAGGGGGATAAACAAGTCGCGCCTGTCACCCAAGTTCGCATCCCCATAATAGCGGAAACCTGAAGGCTCTAGGCGAGTTGGGAAAGGTGATGACTGTTGAGGAGGAGGGCGCGGAGGAGTCTCATTACTCCTAAAACCTCCTACATCAACAGGCGGGTCATCCCCCTGAAAACCTGTACCACCCCCAGCCTGGAAAAGATAGTCAAAACGATTATCATTCCCAGATTGGTTGTTGGGATCTTCCGCTGCAGTGTCAATGGGAGGAGTCGACACTCTCCCTTCTATAATAGTATCAGTTGGAGGAGAGGTCGGTTGATCTTCCGCGTTGGTAGTACTCGGCGGAGTAGAAGTTCGATCTTCTACCTCCTTTTCCGGAAGAGGAAGGTTGCTTTTCCATTTGAGGGGTTGGAGTAGGCAACTTCTCAGACACATTTTCCGGCATGATCGACGGATCTACATAAAAGTCACGTTCAGATAAACAGTCCAAAACGGCAAAATATTTTAAAAGCAATACGTACCTTCTACCGTGTCAATACGATCAGCAAGACAGTGCTGTGGCTTCTTAGGACGATGGGTCTTTCGTTTTTCTTCCAAGGTCCCGCCTCAGCACCTGCAGTCTTGTCACCCGCTTGACCTGCTTGAAAAGCCATAAAAGCCCTCTTCTTCTCTAATTCTGCCAATAATTGGGAGATAGAAGAAGACTCAGGTATATCGTCATCGGACTCTTTCTCCTCTGAAGAGGAGGAAAAATCGGAACCATCGCCATCATCATCACTCGATAATAAAGTGGTGATCGTCCCATCAGAAGTAATAACAATAAGCGGATGAGGGTTTAGAACATACGCACTTGTCTCAAAGGTGGCGTTAGAGACAATAGGTTCAGCTTGCACCTTTTTTGGAAAAAGGAAACGAGACTTGGTCTTCTCAAGAATAGGTAGGTCCCCGGCATCTCGAATGCCATGTCGGACACAACCTCTATCCTCAAAAAGGACATTGAACATAGAACCTCGACCTGAAAGAATAAAAAGTTTAATCATGAAATACTTTAAAAGACGAGGAGAACAACAGGGGTAACTTACGTTCATACAAGTCAACAAAAATGGGCTCCATAAACTCTGAGGCCCATAAACGGCTCATGCCTGCCCACACCAGGGCTTATTCCGGTAACGTTCGCATCGGTGTTGGTTCCGCCATTAGAACACGGAACCAATCACGCCCTTCATGGGCAGCTGTGACAACGTCCGGAAGACGAGAGTTAACCGAACGGCGGACCATGGCAACAGGTACCACGTCCTCAGAAATCCAAAAGAACTTTCTACGCCAATCAGCGGACACCTTCTCGACCTCATATCCAATACTTCGGTCGGAGAATCCCTGGCAAGAATACCAACCAACACGAATGGCAAGACGGTAGAAAAACGGAAATCGATGGACATGCGGCACCAGGTCAAGTGCTATACATACGAATTCATAATGTTGAATTCGCATCACAACACGTGGATGCAGTTGAGGCAAATGAATTCCATAGGCGGTCAACAAATTCATAAAGAATTTCGTCAAAGGAAGACGGAAATTCCCACAGGAAAAGTAATCGGCATAAATAGCCATTTTACCGGGTGGAGATAAACTGGCTATAGAGCCCGGTGAAGGAAACTCCGGCTCCCACTCCGGTGGAATGCCATACGTCTCCAGTAATCTTTCATACTCAGAGTAGTCCCATGAGATCTCTATCTCATCAACTTCGGTTTGAACATTCGACATTGTAGGCGATTTTGGCATAAGGGTTATGGAGAAATTCCAAAGCTCTAAATCAGAAGGAGAACGAAGAAAGAATGTTGGTACATGATGTCAGTAGTTCAGTGTCTAGTGTCTGTAATCGAGTCGTTTGGATTTGAGTTTGTATGTAAGCGAAGTTGCTAACAAGTTCGCTGATATAGGCGAACTTGTTAGACAAGCGAAGTTAGTGAAAACTTCGCCAGAACATGCCAGGCGAAGTTGTCGTGATATATATGTCCTAGGTTACGGATTAGAGTTTAAGAATTCAATCAGTGTATTCAGTTTACGTGTAACGAGTCCAGTATTAGTGATAGATATCACGTGTTTTCCGGTTGCAATATAACGTGTTTGTGTTTATTGTAACGTGTGTTTAATCGTATCGTCTTCTACGCTCGTAACGTCTTACGTAGGGATTCCGCACCTACGTAGAACGAGATATCTCGTGTAGATCCGGCTGGGAACCTACAATTGGTATCAGAGCTTTTGCTCGATTGTGTGGTTCAGGATTATCACGCGGGTGTAGAAATCGTTCCGTTCGATTATTCGCGGGACGAGTTTTCTGAGTTTTTGTGTCCTACTCACCTCCTACAATCATAAACAACCCATAACACCTTCACAAACCTCGTAAAGTCCAGAAATCAAACCTGCATATTCATCGTGTTCATCAGGCGAAGTTGTCGTCACTGTTCGTAGGGTTTCAGCGAAGATATAAGGTTAAGCGAAGTTATCCACAACTTCGCCTACCTTCTCAAGTTCGCTTATCACAAGCGAAGTTACCCACAACTTCGCCTACTTCACAAGTTCGCTTACCTTAAGCGAAGTTATACACAACTTCACCGAATCAGGCGAATATAAAAAGGAAGCGAAGTTCAGAATCAGCGAAGTTCAGACTTAAGCGAAGTTATCCACAACTTCGCCTACAGTACTGTGAAAAATAAAATTTTTATTTTTCGGATTTCATTGTGTCTTGAGAAAGATGTCTTCAATTAACATTACTGAACTGGTAAAGATGGAAGTGGAAGTGGGGTCAGCTACAAAGGCACCGAAGATGCTTAAGAAAACCGATTATGTAGCGTGGAAAGATCGTTTTGAACAATATGTCAAGTACCAAGATGCTAAAATGTGGGTGTGCATACAAGATGGTTACATTCCACCAACTGCTGAGTATGAGGGTCGTGATCAGATCAAGAAATACAAAGAGATGGAAGAAGAAGAAAAGAAAATGTATGAGGCTGAAAGCAAGGCTCATGCAGCGATTACAATGGCTTTTCCACAAGAGATTCTACACACCTTCAGAAAGTATAAAACTGCTAGAGAGCTTTGGGAAGCACTTGAAAACCGTTTTGAGGGTAATGTGGGAATTCGTGCTTCAAAGATTAAACTTCTCAAAACCCAGTTCTCGGTCTTCAAGTATTTGAAGAATGAATCACTTGATGATATCATCACTAGATATTATCATCTGATGACCGAACTCGGCAATTATTCAATTGCTTACAAAGAAGATGAAATTGTTGAAAAGCTTCTTGATGCTCTCCCACCGAAATGGGAGATGTACACTGTGTTGATGAGAGAAGACAAAGACTTTGCCGACTATGACCTGGAAACAGCAGTTAATAAGCTACGAACTTTTGAACTAAACATGGTTCGAAAAGAGACTCCTACTGATCAGGTTCAAGATCCAGGAATGTATGGTGCAAAGGTTAATACAAGTTCAAGTTCGAAGTCTGATTCGTCTGCTTACTACTCAAAGGGAGAGTCGGGTGCTAACTCAACACATGAAGGTCATGTATCTCTCAACATGAATGGTGATGTTTGCTTTGTAGCTGGAGGATCAAATGCTTCTAACCCTCAAGCAACCAAGAGTAGTTTTACCCCAAGTGTTTCGAACAACAACTACTCAAGGATGCCCATGAGTGTTAAATCTGCTGAACAGCAGTTTGCTCTCTATGCATCCTTCATTGCTTCGTATGAAAATTACATTCAGGGTAAGATTGTTGATCCTGCGACCTTGGATGAAGATTATGATCAGATCGATGCTGATGATCTGGAAGAGATGGATCTGCAGTGGCAGATGGCGATGATTGTGAGAAGGGTTAAGAGGTTTATGAAGAAGACAGGTAGGAAGTTTGTTGGTGAAAGACCAGGGTTCGATAAGTCGAAGGTCAGGTGCTACAACTGTCAACAGAATGGCCATTTTGCGAAGGAGTGCACAAATGAACGTGTAGAACACAGTCAAAACAGGTCTACACAACAGAGTGGGGGAGGTAATGATAATAGAGCCATGATATCCAGACAGAATGGGGAGTATAACTGGAATCTGCATGTTGAAGAAGTGTTCGAACATGCCAATTTGGCGAACATCGAAACTGCAGATAATGAGAAAGTGACTGGCGAAAGTGAAGCTTACATGGCAGAAGCTCAAAATGAAGCTTACATGGCAGATGTGAAAGACCAGCTCACCGAGGTAAGTACTAAACTCCCTTGTACTAAGTGTGAAAATCTGTCTAAACAATTGGCAACTATAACTGATCAGTATGTTAGTTTGGATGCTCAATTTAAAACCTTAAAAGAATATCATCATTTCACTAAAGCTAGAGAAAATAGTTACAAGGTAAAAATAAAAGCTAGTGAAAAAGATATTAGAAGTCTTAAAGCAAATCTAGCTGAGAAAATTCAAGTAATTGATCTTAGCTATGAAGTGTTAGAAGAGAAAACCAAACTAATAGCTGAAAGGGATAAACAGATAGCTGATCACCAGGTGAGAGTGGTGGAACTAAACAAGAAACTTGAGAAATTCAGAAATTCCACCGCTATACTTGATCACCTCGTTAGTGATCAAGGTTCCCCAGTTAAAAGGGGAGGAATTGGTTATCATGAAGTTCCACAACCTTACAATCATAATTACACTTATGATCCTAGTAATCAGAAATCTGTTGATGTTGATTATAGTCAGACAGTTCCGGTTAAGGTAACTATTAAAGATCCAGAAGTTAGTAAAGGCGAAACGAGTAAGCCTGTGTCTAATGTGAAGATTTCTGTTCCTAGTCCTGTCTCATCAAACTCGGACAAGTCATCTGAGTCGAGTGAGACAAAAGAAAAGGCAGTGTTACCAAAAAGTGGAGAGAAACATAAAACAACTGTTGAAAAGAAAGTTGAACACAGGAGTTGTTTCAGATGTAATCAATTAGGACACCTAATTGCTGATTGCCCTCTGAAGCAGAGATTCAGAGGTGTGAGGCCTTCAAAAACTGAAAACAGAACTAACTGTAACTGCAATAGTGGTAAAACTGAAAACTCATCAAAGTTCAAAAATTGGACTAATTCAGGTTTTCAAAGAAAAAGATCTCAGTTTTTCACTCCTAACAACCAAACCATAAGTAATAATTCATTTAATTCAAGAAGGTTTGGATGGCCTCATAGTCAATCTCCAAGAAGGTATCCTTTTAGGACTTACAGAAATTATTCCGATACTAACTTTGGACAGCCAAGGTACGGGATGTATCGACCCAACAACAATAGGTCTTGGGTCCCCAGATTTTAATCATCTGCTTTAATCGTGCAGGAACAGTTGAACAGGGCTGCAAACAATCAATGGGTTGTGGATAGCGGCTGTTCCCGGCACATGACGGGTAACAAGAACTTGTTACACGAATGGAAACCTGTTCAGGAGGAAGAGTGAGTTTCGCTGGAGAGAGCGGTGGAAGGATCACAGGAATTGGGACTGTGACTAACGGAAAGATGACGTTAGAGAAAGTAAATTTTGTTGAAGAACTGAAGCACAATCTGCTGAGTGTTTCGCAGATTTGTGACAAAGACTACACCGTGCATTTCACCAACAATGAAGCGATCGTGCTATATCCTGGTTTCAAGATACCAGAGGATTAGATAGTTATGAGGGCTCCAAGAGAAAAGAATACGTATATAATGGACATGAGGTCGACTGAAATGACAACAGAAGAATCTTGTCTTCTGTCGAAAGCAACTGAATCGGAGTCCGAATTATGGCATAGGAGAATGGGGCATATTCATCTTCGGAAAATGAACTACATTGTCAAGAATGGGCTTGTGCTGGGTGTTCCCTTGAAGAATTTCAACTTTGAAGATCAATGCTTATCGTGCAACAAGGGAAAGCAACACAAGAAATCCCATCGCACCAAGAAGGTTAACTCAATAGTCAGTACCCTAGACCTACTTCACATGGATCTCTTTGGTCCCGTGAATGTAAAAAGCCTAGGAGGAACATCTTACTGCTTGGTGATCACTGATGATTTCTCTCGATACTCTTGGGTATATTTCCTGAAGTCAAAGGATGAAACTGTTCAGATGGTAATAAATTTGATTACCAAAGTTGAGAACATTATGGGAAAAAGAGTTAAATACATCAGGAGTGACAATGGGACTGAGTTCAGGAACTATCAGATGGAGCTCTTCTGCTTACAGAAAGGAATAGAACATCAGTACAGCGCTCCGTATACTCCGCAACAAAATGGAGTGGCTGAGAGGAAGAACAGAACGTTAATTGAAGGAGCCAGAACCATGCTGGCTGATTCGAAACTTCCTGTGGTGTTCTGGGCTGAAGCTGTTGCAACAGCCTGTTATATCCTTAATCGAGTGTTAACCGTTAAAAGATTAAATAAAACATGTTATGAACTTATGCATGGGAGAAAAACCAACTTGAGTGGTCTTGAACCATTCGGGTCCCCGTGTTCGATATTAAAGACAAATTCTAAATTTGGTGAAGTAGCCGACGAAGGAATTTTGGTCGGATACGTTGTTGGGACTCCCAACAGACGAGTCTTTAATACATCGACCAGCAAGGTTGAGGTGGTCTGTAACACTGATATTACAAGTTACAAATCACCAAAACCAAGCACGGGACCCGCTGGGGTTTTCGACTATGATAGACTTTTCAAATCTTTTAATATACCTTATTTGGATTGTGCAGAAGTAGATGAAAGAATTGCTTCGAAGATGATTTATGATGAGGAAGACAATTATGTACAACGACCGAAGTATGATGAATGTCAGCCTTCCTCGTCAAATGCTGTCGATACCCCTGCTGCCGCTACTGAAGAGGAATTCTTCAATCCATTTCACTCTCAACAACAATCACCCACTGATGAGCTATCTTCGAATCTGGAAGACAATCTGCAAGTCAGTGCGGTTCCGACTACGAGAGTTCACAAAAATCACCCATTGGAGAATGTGATAGGTGATCTGTCCGACGGTGTACAAACTAGACAAAGCTTGAATGAGCACACCTGTGTTTATACAAGCATTAAAGATTCAGGCATAATCAACGAATGCTTGTACACCTGCTTCATCAGCCAGATTGAACCAAAGAACTATCAAATGGCTCTCAAGGACAGCTCGTGGGTCGAAGCCATGCAAGAAGAATTAGCCCAGTTTAAGAAGTTGGAGGTATGGAACTTGGTTGCAAAACCAAAGAATGTGCATGCGATTGGGCACAAAATGGGTCTTCAAATGCAAGAGAGATGAGAAAGGGATTATTATCAGAAACAAAGCGAGGCTGGTTGTAAAAGGTTTTAATCAGCAAGAGGGGATTAATTACAATGAGGTGTTTGCTCCTGTGGCAAGATTGGAAGCCATTCGATTGTTTTTGGCATTTGCTGCTCATAAGGAGATGAAGGTATTTCAGTTAGACGTGAAGAGTGCGTTCCTAAACGGTAAAGTCGATGAGGTTGTGTACGTTGAGCAACCTCCTGGTTTTCCTGACCCCGACTTTCCTGATCACGTATACAAGCTAAGTAAAGCACTGTATGGGCTACATCAGGCCCCTCGTGCCTGGTACTCAACACTATCCGACTACTTGCTTGAGAATGGTTTTGAAAGGGGAAAGATTGATAGCACATTGTTCTTCAAGAGAAAAGGGAGCGACTTTCTACTGGTGCAAGTCTACGTGGACGACATCATCTTTGCTGCATCAAAAGTCGCCATGTGTCAGGAGTTTGAGGCCGTCATGAAGAAGAGATTCGAAATGAGTGCTATGGGTGAACTAACTTTCTTTTTAGGACTGCAGGTTGATCAGAAGAAATATGGGATGTTCATTCATCAGACTAAGTATGTCCATGATGTTCTCAAACGCTTCAAGATGGAGGACAGCACTCCATACGATACTCCAGTCTGCGTCAACCACAAATTGGGTGCTGATTCAGACAACGATGCAGACGTGGACCCAACCCAATATCGGGAAATAATAGGTTCTTAAATGTACTTAACTGCTTCTAGGCCTGATATAATGTTTGCAGTTTGTCTTTGTGCTCGCTTTCAGGCAAACCCAAAGGAATCTCACTTGAAGGGTGCTAAGAGGATTCTACGGTATCTCAAAGGCAAGCCTAAGCTGGGGTTGTGGTACACGAGAGGAGGAGACTTGGAGTTGGTCGCCTACACAGATTCTGATTATGGAGGGTGCAATCAGAGTCGGAAGTCAACAACAGGTGGTTGTCAGTTTCTCGGAGGCAGATTAGTGTCATGGCAATGCAAGAAGCAGACCTTAGTCGCCATTTCAACCTGTGAAGCATAATACATGGCAGCATCCAACTGCTGCTCCCAGGTTCTTTGGATTCAACAACATTTGCGCGATTACGGTCTGAATTTCACTCATACTCCTATTTGCATTGATAATACTGCTGCTATCTCAGTAACTAACAATCCCGTCAAGCACAGTAAAACTAAACATATTGACATCCGTCATCATTTTATACGGGATTGTGCTGAGAAAAAACTGATTGTGCTCGAAAAGGTTGATACGCTAGATAATTTCGCTGACATGTTTATTAAAGCGTTTGACAAAACCAGATTTCAAAACCTTGTTGAGCTGAATGGGATAATCAATCCCGAGTAACCCTGCTTTTTGTCTTTAAAAAAAAAAAAAAAAAAAAAAACGTCATTATCGCTTAGAATTATGTCGGTTACCTCAGTTTGAAGGACATATCTTCGGATATGTTTGGTCCTCATTTCTACTTGTAGAATATAAGGATAGCCATTAACCAGATGACTGAAAGTGACCGGGGCGGTTTATGATGTGTTTTTATTCTTTTGCTGAAAATTAGTCGATCATACTTAGTTAGAGGGACACATACTCGTATGTGGTCGGTCCAGCTGATCCATTCGATCTTCAGGATATCCGTTTACCTGAAGACTTTGAATTGATCGGGGCGATTGAAGTTAAAATTTTTTTTTGGGAGATGAAATTATTTTTCAAGTCTACTACTTCGTAAGAAGTTCCTTTACTATGTTTAACAGAAAATTGATCCAACCTTGGAAAGTGATAGATAAACTGATTCTATGTGCTTAACTAGTGAAGTTATTAGGCCTAAGAGACTTTAGAACAGTCATTGTATGTCATGGTAGCTTTTTATGGTGCGTCAAAATAGAAGTGATACTAACTAAATCTACTCGATTTTACTTGGAAACTTCTTAACAGTTGTGCATGTCTCCATATATATCTTTCCGAATGATAGGCAGAAAAGCGATTACCCAGTCATACACGAGCCCGTGAGTGTTCTGATTCCCGTAAAGATAGCGTGTCAAGAAACTGCAGTGATCCAGATTCGGGAGTTGCAGTAGTTTTTCTGAAGTCTGAGTAAATACTTAAAAAAAAAAAAAAAATCCAAAACTGTGTGAGTTATTGAGACATTATAGAGTTCATAATGATAAGACTTCTCAATCAAGATGCAAGATAGAGAACGGGATTAAGAGTCCAAAGATCGAAGAGTTCCTACTATTTAATCAGACACTACGGGTCGAGGTCAACTCGGGGTGACTTGGGGAAAGCCAAATACGCTTTGAGAATAGATAGGAGGCATCATAATCTCTGAGTTGTTGCCCACTTAAATTTTGAGCTTAATTGAACCTAACCCGTATCACAGAAACGATGAAAACCATTCTAAGTCATTTACCTGCTTACAACCTGTTTCTTTATGTCATAATAAAGCTAAACACGGATCTGTGTGACAGTCACGTAGTTAGTATGATTCCTGTTCGGATCTTTTCTAAAACATGGTAGTCCCTATGGAGACTGAAATTTGATCCCGTGTACTTTAATTTTAAAATTTTTTCTACTTATGTAGTTGTATGATTTTATACCTGGTTACTTGGTCTTGATCGTATCATTTAACACTTTAAAGGTTGTTTTAAAACTTAATTGCAAATTGTTCAAATTATAGGGGTTTGTTTTGAAAATTTTAATACCGGCGAAGTTGTCCATAACTTCGCCTGCAATAGGCGAAGTTATCCACAACTTCGCCTGTATAATTTTGACCCTATATAAAGGAAATTAAAGGTCAAACTGGTTCATTATTTTCAAAACCCAGCGAACTTATCCATCGAACTTAACCTCTAAACCCTCAGCGAACTTATCGTTTGATTTCGATATGTGTTCTTATTCCAGTTTCTAATCCGTGTTTAAAGGTGTGTAGGGTAATCGAATCGATTAATCATGTTCATTAACGTTTGTCATCGATCGATTCGACCCGTTTCACGTCCTCGTTTTTCGAACCCTTAACAACCGATTTTCAAACGTATCTTCACGTGTTCATAATCAAATTAATCGTATAGATCATCTTAAAACCTGGTTTTCCGAAATCCGCAAGCTCAAAATTGACCAAATCACGTCGTTCGAAAACCTAACTGATGCCGTTTCATATTCGGCGAAGTTACAGTTTAGGCAAAGTTACCCGTAACTTCGCTTGAGGTTTAACTTCGCCTGATAATTATTTTTGAAACAGTTTATGAGGCGATGTTGTGGTTAGGCGAAGTTATCATTAACTTCGCCTGGACCTTTTTACTTAACATTCATTAGACGAAGTTCAAGTTGAGGCGAAGTTGTTCCCAACTTCGCCCCACCTTTAACTTCGCCTATATAGAATAACTCACAACTTCGCTCATGGTAACAGGCGAACTTGTGATTTGCCTTAACGTTTATCTAACTTAGTCTGTTTGATGCAGATATGGCTGCTATAGGTGGTGCCGGCGGTGATGACGGTGGAGACAACCAAAGATAGTTCTTCCCGGGTCACAACATGTATATAACATTAGACCCAGAGGCGAGCGGAGTTGATGATTTCCGCAAAATCATCACATTCCTACTACGCTCGCGTATATTCCACGCGATTACGACAACACTACCAAAATCCATGCCAAACATTGAGGATTTTTGGCAGACTGTGGAATATGATTGTAGGGTCGAGCCCCCGGTGATGCGAGCAACAGTCAACAATCACATTGTTCAGTTCTCATCTGAACAAATCCGGGCGGCTTTACGTTTTGGAGATGAGATAAGGGATGACCCGACAGATTTTGTGGCTTCTTTCCGTGATGGAGCGTTTCTAAGGATGGGATACTCTGGTCCCTTGGGAGATACCCAGAGAAGGAAGGGGTTCTTACTTGACCAGTGGCGCTTTCTCATGCATGTCATGATTGTATGCATGTCAGGGAGAAAGACGGGTACTGATGGCATGGGCGCGACCATGCAGTCGGCGATGACTGCTCTGACTTATAATAAGCGTTACAGCTCTAGTCAGATGGTCTACTACGAGATAGATCAACAACGAAGAGCAGTGGCGCGTGAGAGATTTATCATGTATCCAAGATTTCTCCAAATGATCTTGAATCATGTTGCTCCAACGCTACCTCAGCGCCGCCCAATCCGATACGTAGAAAGTGTGAGCAAAAGGATCTTTGCCCAATGCAGATCCTCCAGTGCGAGGAGCAAACCTGAGCTCCGTCCTCGACATACTCCACTATTCGGGTACTTGATCAACCCGGAGTATGTGCCTGCTCGAGGGGACGAGTTTCGGGACCCGGCACCACAACAGGCAGGAGCACCTCAAGCTATACCTGCTGCTCCTGTTGTGTCACCGGAGGAGAACATAGATCTTGACGCAGAGTTTGGCGGTCAGGGATTTTTTGACATGGAGAGGATTGATCCAGAGGAGAATATACAGGTCTCGGTTGAACGAGCTTCGGGTGTGAATGTTACTAGGGCAGCTACAACGGTGGCTGACTCAGATTCTGATGATGAATTGGCCGAAGCAAGATGGATTTTGGTAACACATGAACGGACTTATGGGAAAAGAAAGAGAACTGATGATGATAGCGAGTCAGATTACGAGGAAGAGGTACAACAGTTGATTCGGAGATCAAGAAGGGAACGGACAGGTGCAGGATCGGGAGCCGGTGAGAGCTCGAGGGTGGTACGTTTCACTCCACCCGCACTGTCCGGTATGACAATGGTTCCCTCATCATTACAGGTTACAAGGCCAAGCGCCACGGACGTTCCCGTGGTGGCTACCTCATCTGCCTTTGGCCTCCCACCAACTTCATTCCAACTACCGACTCCGGAGATCGTTTCGTTGCCGCCTTCGACTGTTACTCCAATGGAGGTCGTGGCACATTTTATTGAGTCGACGGTTGTGGCCACTGCAGGGTTATCGGTGACGATACCACCTGCGGTTACGTCTACTTCTGAGGTCCCGGTTACATCGGAAATCCCTCCTCAGTACACTCACGATATATCTCATATGAGGTTTGATTTCGATGCAACCCTATCAGACTCTGAACGAATAGCAGCACTTGAACGGGTCGTGGCAGAGCAGTCAAGGATTAATCTTATCCAGACCCAGGCTATTCAACACCTAGTTGCAGAGAATCAGATGCAGTCGTCCCTGCTGGTAGAACATGGTAAAATCATAGATGCTTTGAAGGAGTTCTTGGCATCTCAGGGGGAGACGAGCGGTAAAGGCGATGAGTTGAGGACGAAGAAGTGCAATGATAGAGACGATGATCCCAATGCATCGAAAGGTGCAGGTGGTGAGTTGCCAAGAACTGTACAAGCTCTTGGGACTTCCACAACTCAGGGGGAGTCGACAAGTGTAGCTGGTGGTGATGATGTGGTGGTAGTGGACGTTGAGGAGATGGATGATGACTTCATAGGTGATGATGATGTATTACCGGTTGAAGAAATAGAGAAGATTGGAGAAGAGATTGTGATTGATGATGAGATAGAAGAGGGAGAGATAGTAGAAGAGAATTTAGAGCATGAGATTCCAGAAGTCGATAACGCATATATGAGTAAAGAGATGGGAAATGATGAGACTGAATGGGAAGAGCAGCCTATATGGAAAAAAGGCTATGCTCAGTGGTTCGTCAAAACAAAGAAACCAGCGATCCCTACTATGTTTAAGAAGACTTACAACATTAGAGGTTATGCTGAAGCGAGAAAGGGGATTATCTGCTGGATATATGATGAGCAGTTGAGGCTCTTTGTGGTTAAGAGATATGATGGCGTTCAGTACTTCAAAAGAATGTTGAGATCGTTGAACACATTGCCAGAATGTGAAGTGAAAGACTTAGCCAGATTGGGATTGATAAATCGAAGTGATGATAATATGGCTAGAGTCATCGGGAAGATAGTTTGGAAGGAGAGTATAAAGGAAAAGAAGTTACAAGTGGTATCAAAGCCTTAGGCTCTTATGCTATGGTTCGAGATCTGCGTTTTGGTGTTTCTGGCACGTTTCTGATCGTTTCTGGCCGATCAGCGCCGCAGGCGAAGTTATGGGGTTCAGGCGAAGTTGTCGCTTAAATTTTAGGGTTTAGGCGAAGATATAAGGTTAAGCGA
The DNA here is from genome assembly GCF_021521415.1 of Bidens hawaiensis. Classification (NCBI taxonomy): domain Eukaryota; kingdom Viridiplantae; phylum Streptophyta; class Magnoliopsida; order Asterales; family Asteraceae; genus Bidens; species Bidens hawaiensis. The sequence goes on along the minus strand of NW_027496358.1, from coordinate 61,510 downwards.
AGTTATTCACAACTTCGCCTACCTCACAAGTTCGCTTATCTCAGGCGAAGTTATCTGTCAGGCGAAGTTTTGGTCAGGCGAAGTTATGGACAGGCGAAGTTAAGGAGGGGCGAAGTTGACTTTTAGGCGAAGTTAAAAAAAAAAACAAGAAAAAAAGAAAAAAAGAAGAGTTTTCGTCTGTATGCCCAGGTGTACACGATTATTGTGAGACCGAAGACGTTGTTCCGTCAACGAGTGAAACTTGTTATCTCTTGGTCTTACGTGTGAACAAATACGTGTCAACTCTGGATATAGAGTTGAGATTGTGAATGGGATATTGAGATGGAGTGACTATGTTAACGATGAACATGTGGCTCATGTTAGGTCTACAAATTTTATTGTAGAAATTGAACTCTACAAAATGTTTGGTACATTAGTATTTCTTATGTTATGGTATTATATAAGTACCTTCATTCGTTTATTATTATTTTTTTGTTATATTTGTAATATATATATATATATATATATATATATATATATATATATATATATATAGGGTAAAGTTAAAATACAAAGGACAATAAAAATGAGAATGGTGAGAAGGAATCCAGTCCATTGATCTTAGATTTGAATGACTGAGATTAATTTAATAAAGAAAAATTTATGGAAAGTGCATGAAGGTAATAACCTACCTTTGTTGACTTTTTCTCTTCACATGCAAGGCATATGCCAATCCCCCCATCGTTTTAAAATGTTCATAACTTTTTCATAATAATAAGCGTTTTTTTATCTTTACTATGAGTATCATATTGTTATATAAAAATAAAAAATTTAATCGGTTTTTTAATTGTGTTTTTTGTTGTTAAATGTGTTATTGTGTAATATGTTGTTTCCATTATGTTTTACGTTTCAAATCATTGTGTTATATATATTCACCATTGTGTCTTACGTTTTAGGCCATTGTGTTATACGTATTAACCATTATGTCTTACGTTTTAGGTCATTGTGTTATACGTATTCACCATTGTGTTTTACGTTTCAAGTTATTGTGTAACATGTATTAATCATTGTGTTTTATGTATTAGATAATTTGTTGTTATTTTATCATTATTTTTACATATTATTATTACACAATGGTGTTATTAGTATTTAAAAAAACATAAGGATAAGTTGAAAGACACAATGACGAAAACACAATGACGAAAAAAGAAACAATGAAAAATTAAAGGTATTCTGTCACTACTATGACGAAGCATCTCATTTTTTATCCGAATAACAATTATACCGGTATTGATATGATCGAAACCGACACTGATATTTTTTTCATGGTTTCCACCCGAATTTTGTCGCATCACACGAAGAAATTTCAGTGGTTACTAAAACAAATACACAAAATTAAACGAATGTGTTTTAAATACTTATTTATAATTAACCTTTTGTCGGCAGCTTAATGAAAGTAAAAGTTAATTATTTTGAGTTTGAGGGAAGGTCACACATCAAATAGATTTGGGACCAAATCAATGGGGTTGTAATATGTTGATCGGAAGTGTGAAGCACGACATCATAAGGCTGAGGGGTGTGGGGGGCTCCAGTGGGGGCTCCAACCAATAATATTATGACGTGTGGCAGAGAGAGAAACTGGATAAGGGGGGTGTTGGAGCCCCCGTTGGAGCCCCTGGCCTTGGTATGGGGGCTTTAATGGGGTATAATTATATAGGAAAAATATTTTTTTTTTGGGTTTGGTCGGCTCCCAACGGTCAAAAAACCATCAAATCCCGTGCTTTTCTCTCTCTTCTCCCGCTAACCAGCTTGCGCCTGCATGTTTTTCCGCGCTAGCGCCCGGTTAGCGCCCCGGTGGTGTGGTGTTAGCACCTGGGGGCGCGAGCGGAGGGGCTCTAGCGCCCCCGTTGAAGCCCCACACCCCTCAGCCTAAGCTTCTATAGTAAGGACACGTAAACTTTGTAATGACGAAAGCGGTGACTTAACAGTGACGTAAGCGTGCATTTGCAAAGACCACACGGAAACATTTGTTTTATGTTTTAGAAATTTCGACCCCTACACATTTATTGTTTTACACTTTCTTCCCTAATAGTTATACAAAATGAAAATAATTTATTATTATCTAATTCATAAAATTTCTTATATATTTATGGACTACACATTTATCATGATCTGGTTGTTTTTCACTAAAAAATCCAGTGTTTAAAATACAAACCCGTGATCAAACTGACCACCATTGGTTAGTTGATCAAGCCGATTGATCGGCTCATAAAAGCAAATTGCAAAAGAATATCAAAATATAAAGACTACAATAAAATTTAATAGCAGTGCTAGTGACAAATGAATAAAAACATTGTATAATTAAATATAAGTATATACAATTAAATAATACTCGATAGATAGGAAAAAACTAGTTTGACATCTTCATACCTAAATAAACTTATACATGTACCTTTTGACTATATAGTTTCAAGTACTAAGTTATAAAAATAGAGATAATATATCAACCGTCACTAAAAACCTAGCCCCGCTTTGAACATGTATTATTTTGATGGTTATTTTCATAAACCCAATTGTACTTTTAGTGACTAACATTTATCCGATTCTTTACAAATTAATGTCTATCTCGTTTAAGTAACTCGATCAACTTGTCCATTTCGATCATTTTCCCTTTCATTTGTATTTTATCATCACACCTGCCACTCCACTCCTCCTCCATCTCCTATGTATCCCGTCGCTGCAACAAATTGATAGGGGCCTTAGTTTTTAAGTTTATTTTTTAAATAATTCCAATAATTTATACTATTTAGTTTTTGTTGAGTGGGGGCCTTCCCACCACTAACCACAAGTGCATCAGCCTTTATTTTTATACTATTATGATGCAAAAAACATTGTTAATATGTCTATTAATAGGTTTGCTTTTCAATTAAAACTAAAAACCACAACACCTCTGACTTAATATTCATGTCAAGGTACATAGTATCACTAGTACTAAGGTTAGATAATTATTATTTACGTATAAGAAGTTTCTGTTAGTGATACAACTTCAAATTTAATAAAGTTACGATTATTTTCTTGATACAACTTCGAATTTAATTAAGTTACGATTATATTCTTGTAACACCTATTTAACCTCTTGACAAAACATTTGATGTTTCTGACTGACTTCTGCTAAATTTAAGAGCTCTCACGTAATCCCATTGGTCTCACTCTCAGCCGGTATATATACATGCAAATTCTATCTGTTTATCAAAACGGTCTGGACTATATATATATATATAAGAATTAAAAGACAATTTTGTGTTTTTTCTTATATATTATATTTGTTACTTTAGTTGAATATCTATATATGATTAATTTTACATTTTTCTTTTAACTATTTATTTAAATATTTTAACTATTAACATGAATTTTTTTACTTCTTAAGTCTTATGATTCTTGCATTTCAAGTATATCTCATTTTAAACTTCTAATATAAATGTAAATATCTAATATATATTACAATAAGAGCACCCACAACGGCGTACCTCCACATCAACGTCATAAGACTCCATACTTTTCTCAAAAACACCACTTTCTTCCATAGTTCCACAACATCAAAACAAACCTCACTAAATATAGTTTTTTTGGAAGAGTAAGAATAAACATAGGCCCTTATATATATATATATTACATGTCTTTGTGAGATGGAGGGGCCTACCTCCTTGTTCGAGAGAGGAACAACCCCCGCAATGCTAAAGTCCAATGTTTCATTGTCTGTCTCTTTAATTGCTAGTTAGATTCGGACCTTGGGTTCCATATGTATTACTGATGCTCTAATTCAAAAAGAACATTAAAAATACGGGCTTGCTTTCGAAAAAAAATATTTACTGATCTTCACACAATAAAGATAATACGAAGTGATCAATACAACTACAAACTTTAAGTTATTATATTATAGGTTTTGTAACACGTTTTTAACCTCACATTTGATGTTTCAGATTTGTTTACATAGAATATAAGGGTTCTCATGTAGCCTCAACTCTCTGCCTTTATCTTGTTATATATGACATCTACATTTACGACCTTAAAGAAAACAAAAGGTTCAAATATATAATTGATCAATGCGGTCTAAACCATATAAGAATTAAAAGATGAATTTTTCATTTTTCTTCGTTTATTTTACTCATAACGTTTATTTTATTATTTTTCATTGTTTTTTACCTTCATATATGAAAATCTACTATATATAACAACTTTTTATAATCTAGGATTAGAGAATTGAAGTGGTGGAAGGGATGTAGTGTTTTTTCAAAAGAAAGTTTTATATTTTAAAGATATGAGAGAGCTTGATGAATGGGTTTTACATCAATATTGAATTTAACATTTTGCTAAATACAGGGGAAAAAATGGAACTTTACTATCATTTTTTTAATACCTCACAAGTGGCTTTTTGTGTACGTGTGACAACCATCATTCCTTTTCACCTCATCAGTCATGACCCGAACCAAGTTGCAGGTCACCTATACCTTTCATGGATCAAATGGTGGACCCCACAAACTCTCTCTCTAGCTTTCTCTCTCTCTACAAGTCTCACTTTGGTAGCTATATATATATAGGTTGGTGGTGGTGTAGGTAAGTGTGTTGTTTTGATTGATTTATATACATTATAAACATTTTAGGTAACATTAAAGTTATCTATAGTTTTCTTGTGTTTTGCTCGCTAACGATGGGAAGACAACCGTGTTGTGACAAACTCGGGGTGAAGAAAGGCCCGTGGACGGCCGAGGAAGATAATAAACTTATCAACTTTATTCTGACTAGTGGCCAATGTTGTTGGCGGGCTGTCCCGAAGCTTGCGGGACTCCACCGCTGTGGGAAGAGTTGTAGGCTACGGTGGACAAACTACCTTCGACCCGACTTGAAGCGAGGTCTACTCACTGAGTCTGAAGAACAACTCGTTATTGATCTCCATGCTAGACTCGGCAATAGGTAAATTTGATGTCACTCTCTCACACCAACTAAATGATATTTTCAAAATTTCCAAAGCTCATTGATGTTGTATCTATCTTTCATGATTCAATTACATATTTAATGCCAGGTGTTATAAGTTATATACTGAGAGCTTTCATAATAATTGGATCTTAATAATCCAACTTTATAATTATAAATATATTGATAATAATTTATATAGACAATTTGATTTATGATATTTCTTAACTTCAAATTTTGTTGAGATTGGTGATCTCACTTGCGCAGTTATCATCCATGTACACTTGATTTAACTTCCATTTTGCTCATGTGGATGGTTATGAGCGAAATAGGAAACATATATTTCTTGGGAGCAAAATCAAACGAAAATTAAGTTAAATCAGGTGTAAATATATGATTTTTTTGGTGCTATTTTTAGTTGCTTTGACAATAAAAATGAATTTTAAAAATATTACCGGTTAAATTATCAATATAGAACATCATTGAGTAATATAAATATATGCTGGATTATGAAAACATGAATTACTATTTAATATTAAAATTGAATTTAGTATTTAGTGATTATATAAGTATTTGTTAAACAAAAAGTAATTATATAAATGTTGCTTTTGGCAGACATGTTTCATAGTAAAGATACGAGGAGATTGTTTAGTGCTTGGCTTTTATTGGTCTATTTTCACATCTTTGACGTTTATATATTTCAAGAAAAAGTATAGTGTTGTTCTTTTTAGTTTTTACTCTATTTTGTGGGTCCAGCAGGTGATTTTTCACGTTAACAATTAAATAAAAATATTGTTTTTAACGTCAAATTTCTTTTAATCATTGTTATGTATAAGATTTGAACCCAAATCATTTTTTATTTAACTCATATATTTAAAGGTTTTTTTTAATGGATCGCCATCTCATTGTATCAAATAAATATCCATTGAATGCATAATTAATCTTGCCACATTTAAATATATAAACTTATGACCTTTTTTTTTGTTTTTCTTTTATATCAACAAAATTTCCGACACTTGATGTATTTTTCAAGTAAAATATATATGGAAAGATCTTTTAACTCATACAAACGCACATAATACATAATACAATAAAAAATAAATTTATGTATTTATTGTAGCGAATGGAATTTAGTAAAAAAAAGCAAGTTTATATTTATATCTTATGTCGTATAGAGTGAAGTTAAGTTTTTGCATTGTTTGGTTGTTAGGTGGTCTAAAATCGCAGCAAGATTGCCTGGACGCACAGATAACGAGATTAAAAATCATTGGAACACTCATATCAAGAAAAAACTCATAAAACGGGGAATAGATCCTGTCACCCATGAACCACTTCAAAAGGAACAACGAGATATGGAGACATCATCATCTCCTGGAGAGCATTCCCCACAATCTGAAATCAACAACCATTCACCACATTTAAAAAGCAGCAATGCCACAAGAAGCTTTGAGGACTCCTCACAACATGAAAATTGTTCAACTTTAAGTGGTGAGCATGAAAAGTTGTTTGAAGGTGCATGTGAAGATGAGAAGTTGTTAAGCTATCTCTTAGGTGACGAAGGGCCTCCGCTAGTCGATTTAACTAGTTGGGAGTTACCAAACAATGCACAAAATGTTGATGTCTTCACCTCATGGGATGATTGTGCTACATGGCTATTAGATTGTCAAGATTTTGGAGTTCATGATTTTGGGTTGGATTGCTTTAATGAAGTTGAGATGAGTGTCTTCGATACCTTGGAGACAAGCACTAAACAACAAAAGTAAAGTTAATATGGTTCAAGGGGTAAGGCTATGTTATTGGCTTGATTTTTGTCATGTCCCATGAGATGATTCACCAAAGAGAACAAAACCTAAAACAACATTTATCTTGTTATGTAATAACACACGTTGCTAAGTAGTCAATTTTAGGTTATTAGTGTTACTATGCCAAGTATATGATGGTAGAAGAGAACTCAAGTCTTAAAAAGAGATTTCTCGCCATCTATTTGGTAAGTTATTGAAACATGTCAAAAAGTTTTAGTTACTTAGAAAAAAAGTTATATAATAGGAACAAATGTGAAATATCAAGAACTTAGAGGGTCTTTGTAAATAAGGAAAGTTCTTGTATATGTCTTCTTTTGTTCATAAACAATGTTACGCTTTTTTTTTTCTTTTCATTATTATCAATTTTTTATTTTAGCTTTTGCTTCTTAACCTTTATTTTTTGATAAGTTTAACTTAAAACACAACAAACGTAAAGCAAATTTAGAAAAAGCAATATCGTTCACATGGAACTCATACTTGTGTATAATACGAGGATGATTACGGAAGACAGCTAAAAATGTGAATCAAGAAAAACATATCGTTTTCATATACCCTAAATTGATGGACTTTATTATGTTATTTAGCTTATTTAAACATTTGGTTGGCCGGGCTAGTTTCAAATTCACGAATTTTGTGATGTCTTTGTTTACATTTTGTTTTATATCGTGTGTGTTTAACACTAAATGGTTTTAATCACCCACCAATATTTCACTTGATGTACTTTTTCTAAGATTTGGTGGGTTTGTTTCGAAGGTTTGGCCAAAGTCTATAAAGTGATACCCCAAAATCCAGTTGGTCATTCAGTTTGACGTAGACAGGGTATCTAAGTCATTAACAAAACCTTAACGAAACTAATTACTTTTGTTAGCGCAACAACATCTGTGTTAGGATTGAGTAAGCAGTTGGAATGAATTTGTAATTTACGAAAGTAAATACTAAAACCATATCTGATAATACTAAACAACCCGTACATGTAATTAATTCTTTTAATATTTACAAGCTTACAGTTATGACAACTTCGATAGTATTAAATGTTTTTATTATATGTGCTATTTGTAGGATTTTCTTGTTTGGACTTTCATGTAACATATGTAACATATGTAACATATCAACAATCCTGATTTTTTACTTACAAAATGGACTTTGATTTGTTTTTTTTATCATTCGAGTGAACACTTTCCATAAGTTTACGTATCCTATAATTACTTTCACTCTAAACAGATATAAAGTATTCTTATCATCTACCAATGTTTTAAAAACCGGTATTTTATTTGCACCAGCTATGACTAAAAAATGGTACAACCAGTTGAACCGGGTTATAGCGGGAGGTTCAACCGGTTGAATAGTTTACCTTATAATTTTATACAAATGTAACTTCAATCCAAAAATAATCCAAAACTACTGTTTGGTATGGGGTAATGGAATGGACGACAGAATGGAATGGAATGGACAAAGGAATGGAATGAGTTATTACCATTCCAGTGAAATGTTTAGTTACCATATGAGAATGAAATGAATCATTACTTTGTATTGTTGGTAGGTAAGAAAAAAATAAAAAATAAAATTAAAATGGTAGTGAGTGGTGGTGGTGGTGGTGGGAGCGGTGGCGGTAACGGTGGAGGTGGTGGTGGCGGTAACAGTGGAGGTGGTGGTGGGCAACGATGACGGTGACAGTGGGCGGCATGTGTGATGGTGGGGCGATGATTGATGGATGCGGCGGGCGGCTGGAGGTGGTGGGTGGCTGGCACTGATGGCGATGGTTTGTGGAGGTGGGTGGTGGCAGCGGTGGACGCCGACGGTGATGGTAGTGACAGCAGTGTCGGTGGGCGGCATGTGTGATGGTGGGGCGATGGTTGATATATGCGGCAGGTCGCTGGCGGTGTTGGGTGGATGGCACCGATGGTGATGGTTGGTGGAGGTGGGTGGTGGCAGTGGTGGACGGCGATGGTTGCAGTGGTGGCGGTGGTTGGTGGTGGTGGTGGGTGTTGATGTTGGGTGGTGGTGGTGTTGGGAGGGTGGTGAAGGTGATGTAGGGTGAATGAGGGAATGAAAAGAAAAAAAAAAACATGGGATATGGATGGAATGAAATTGGGGTATTTTAAAGGGAATGAAATGGACTATGTAATGGGTCATTCCATTACTTTGGTCAACCAAACACACTATTTTCCATTCCATCATAATGGGTCATTCCATTCCGTCCTTCATTCCTGCATAACAAACGCTACCTAAATAATGAAAAATTGGTTTTAAATAATTCAAACTATGCCATATTGGCAAATAACAGTCCCAACTTCACACTTGGCTGGTAGCGGTCCCAACTAAAGGTGCATTTGTTTACAACGGTCCACGGCTAACAGAACCTAACGCCGTTAGTTGCAGGTCGTCGGAAAAACATTTTTGCTCGAAAAAATCATATTTTTCGTTGGAAAACTCAACCTGAACACCACCACCACTAACTGACTCAACACCAACCAATTGCCATCGCCACTTGATCACCACCAATTGACTCCGGCGGCCTCAATAATTGAGGATTTTACTTGAAAAAAATGTTCATGAAGGCCTGATTTAACGCTACAAAGAGGTTTCAGTCCAAAAGATTGATTTTCCCGCGAAAAATGTGATTTTCAGGCCAAAAACGTTTTTCCGGCGACCTGCAACTAACGACGTTAAGGTTCTGTTAGTCGCGGACCGTTGTGACCAAATACACCTTTAGTTGGGACCGCTACCAGTCAAGTGTGAAGTTAGGACTGTTATTTGCCAATAAGGCATAGTTGGAATTATTTAAAACCAATTTTCCCCTAAATAATTCCATAACAAAAAATAATTCAAAAGTTAATCTATATTTAAAAAACAATGCAAAAGCACTCAATTTAAAAAAAAATAGTCTTAAAGTTTACACGTTTGAATGTTCATGGTTGAGTTAAAAACAATTTTAAAAATATATGGACCGCAAAAATAAAAAATTTCTCATACTTAAAACCGGTTTGCCGGTAAAAACTGGTATTTTAGACCAAAACCGCCGGTACGATGTTCTAGCAAATTGGTGAAAAATACCGGACTCAAATTACCGGCCTGCTGTAAGAAATGCGGTTTAACAAGTTCAACCAGCCGATTTAAGCTGGTTTTTAAAACACTATCATCTACAACAAATGTATATAAATCATATTGCTGGTTTTTGAGATCTGACCACTTATTAGTAAATCTCTTGTACTATTAGGTTATGATCAAATATCATTTGAAGATATTTATTGGAAAATAGAAAAAGACAATGTAGCTCATAAATAGACTTATTTATACTATATATAATTCATAAGTGATGCGCAAATTAAGACAATAAAATAAGAATTTAAGAGCTTTACAACTTACTAGCACAAGTGCTCGCGCGTTGCGGCGGGATCGTATTATGGTGTTAGCGATGACGTGTTTGTTGGTATATCCGTGGGACCAATTGGATTAGTCGAACCAGAGTCAAGAACCAGATAAGTATATATATTTTTATATAATTTAGTATATATATTAATATTGATGAACCGTTAAACTGAATAATAACATAAACTTTGTTTAGAGTAAAACTAACTTAAGTATTATCCTTGACTTCCTTGATCATGAACTAACTTGATAACATCATGTACCATTGTTGGACGCATGGACGTCTTACCCAAATATTTTTATTTACATGAATTAATAATCAATTAACTCTAACTTAACAAAATGATTAAGCTATATTTAATATTTTGGTTCTATATTTTTCAACCAAATGATAAACCAAAGAAAATGGTTTTCAAAAGCTTAAAAACCAACAGAAAACCTGGACTTTTGTCATTCTCTCTTCTTTATTTTGAGCAAGCGTGACATAAAACGGTTTATTTTCATTATGAATTTCAATGTTACTTGGTTTGATAACAACCATTTTACTATCCATACCCGTATTATATATTAAGTCTAATGGATAGTCAAATATATTAATTACTTTGCACGGTTAAAATGTATATTAACATTAAACATTTTAGTTTAAAATGCCACTTAGTTAAATGCAACAAAGAAAGACCCTATGCTATTTTCATTGTTGTTCGATATTACCTATTAAATTATTTCAGCTCATATAAATATAAAATTTAACAAAAACTTAAAAATAATTGACCAACAAAGCGGCAAACATTGCATGAGGCAATTGTACCAAACTAAAAAAAATTCTTTACATAATCCAGCCTGCCATTGTGACATACTCTTGTAGAGATAATTTTCAACTGGCGTGCGAAAGGCGCCGTACACCTAATGGGTTTATGCTAACTCAAGTCACCTTTGGCCCACCAATTATGATATAAATATCAACACCCTAAACTTCAATCTATTATATGTTATTTAACTATTAACTCAGCTGAGCAGATTGAAAGATTAATGTGTGCAAAATTAAGGAAAATTCAAATCCATAAGAGGACCATCTCACTGGTTTCGTTGAAGCAAACACACAATAAACTATCCAAGTGTGCTAGTATTTCTACACCCGTGAGGCCTTTCTGGAACGAGAATGAAATTATTGTCTCTGGACCATAAGTGTTGTGTTTCATGTTCACTAAATAAGTTGAGTAGTTGAAATCATGTATTAAAATAGTTCTTTGCTTTACTGCAATACGCGAGCGGGAGTAGTGAGCGGCCTCAAACTCCGGTGTTGATATCATGTCACGCCATTGCCTGCACACAGACCTACATTTAACAACTTCGATGGTATCCAAGCGTGTTAGTATGTAGAACATTATGACGTCGAGTAGTAAGCAGGCCATATTCGTGGGCTGTAGTGGTGCAAGAAAGGAACATAGATGTTGGAGGAAAGTAAGGGTAATAATAACTTATGTAGTGTAGGAAATGTTGAAGTTCAATGCATGCATAAATATGTGTTAATTGGTGACTTCATGGAGTGTGAGTTTCATAGATGTTGGAGTTAAGTAAGGGTAATAATAACTTATATAGTTTAGGAAATGTTGAAGTTCAATGCATGCATAAATAGGTGTTAATTGGTGACTTCATTGATTGTGAGTTTCATTTCATCAATATAAAATGATGAGTTATTTTATTTAATATGACTTTAAGGGATGAACTTAAATACATAGGAATATGAGAATTAAAAACGGTAAGCCCAACATTAAGAGCAAATGGAAAAATAAGTGTGAATTATGTATTATCCTATTATCCATTTATTTTAAATACTAAAAGTATGGCACCTTTTGTAGCATATCCTTTGTTTGATGCATATGATCGGAAACTCGTGGTTGTTCGTTGTTACTTTTTACTTTTTTTTTTGAGAAAATATTTGAATCCAATTTTTTAGTAATAAAACCCCTAAACTCTAGGCATGTAAACAAATAAAAGCCAACTTTAAAGAAAAAAAAACTAAAATCAGACTATTAAAGAGTCCGAAGTTACAAAAAATAAAAAGAAACAAACATAAACTGCAGTAACAAACACAAACTACATCAACAACTGTCTGCAACGGAAAGTTAATAAAATTGAACCGACTCCATTTCTCCCACTCTAAGCCGGTAATGAGCTGGTTTGATTTTAATAGCTTGACAATTTAAAACCTGAAACTGACTTATAAATTGTTTGTTATTCTACCCATATTATTAAACTTATATTTTAAAGTGCATATAATGTATAAAAATTTTATGAGTTAATATGGTTAACAACATCTAATATTGTTAGTTTTTACCTTTTTTTTGGATAAAATCTTTGAAGCCAATTTTCCAGTAATACAACCCCTAAATTCTAGTTATGTAAACAAATAAAGGCCAACTTTTAAGGAAAAATAAAACCAAAATCGGATTATTAAAGAGTCCAAAGTTACAAGGAATAAAAAGAAACAAACACAAACTGCATCAACAAACATAAACTACATCAAGAACAGTTTGCGACGGAAGGTTAATTAAATTGAACCGACTCCATTTCTCACACTCCAAGCCAGTAATGAGTAATGTGTTGGTTTGATTTAAATAGTTTGACATAATCTAATTGTTGTTAGAATCAATTAAGCAGTGGAAACAATAATCAAATAGCACTATACAGCTTTAATGTCATTAATCACTTTAGACTCCCTATCTTCTAAAACTTCTATATGCTAATGCTAACAATCTGTAAGGCCGCGTTACCGGTGCCCTACTTTGGACATTGGATTTACTCATAAACGTAGTTCTAAATATCAGAGTTAATTAAAAATTCGCGGAATAATATAAAACATCGACCATTCGTTACAAATATCCATAATTTGTCTTTTAAAACATAACATAAAATATAACATTCAAAACATCATGAAAATCTTCAGATGCCAGCCTCTTCAATCCTGCCATGTGTCCATCTCAAACCAGTTGCCTCAGTCTGTTAACATGCGTGTCAGCTACGCTGGGTGAGTTATAGTTAATCACATAACGCGAAAGCTTTTCGTATATGAGGCATAAGGTTTTTATATAATTTTTTTAAATATATATCTTATGTTTTTAACATCCCAACTCTAAATGTAGCAATAAATAGATGTTATATATGATTCAATATATAAATTATCTACATGTACAACCTAAAAAACATGTTTTACAACATTTTGATGCATAAAAACGACATCTGTACGAAAGGCACTCGCTTCGGGTTCGCTTCAGGCCGCTTTTTGCCTAAAAATAGCGCCTCACTCTCGCCTTTTGAACACTGCTCGCCTTGAGTAGGCAAAAGCGATGAAGCTCTCGCCTTAGGTCGCCTCTCGCCTCTGCTCGCCTCAGGCGCGCTTTTTTAAACCAAGATTATCAGGGTCTGGTCTCCCTTCATCCTCAGATATTATTAGGGTCCGGTCTCCCTTCATACTCGGATATTATTAGGGTCCGGTACCCTCCATCCTCGGATATTATTAGGGTCCGGTCACCCTTTCTTCCATACCTTCATGCCATACTTTTCTACATACATAATTGTAAGTTTCATACATACATACATACATCATTCATTCTTCATGCACAACAACTTTTTCATCAAACCTTTACCTGGCAGTACATGCAATATCCGAAGATCGTTCATGTACCGACAAGCAGTCAATCATACCTTTCACATAAAACATATATGGCATACACTTATCACTTAGGATAAATGTATTAACAAATCACATCGAGTATGCACACAGCCCTGAAAACATAATAAGGAATGGAGCTAGAAACTCACCTGAACTTGGTTACGTTCACCGTTAATCCCTTCTTGAGCTGTGCACGACTAACTGTATAATAATTATACGCATCAATAACTATCACTACACATATCGTCTTTCTAGTTTAATTATTACCCTCAAGGAACGGGGGTCCGTGGGCAGCGCCCCTGGCAGCGGGGTTCTAGGGGCGGCAGCCCCTAGCGGGGTCCAAGGGGCAGAGCCCCTTGCTGGGGTTAAGCTGTCAGGTCAGCTTGGAAAAATTTTATTTTCATTAACTGTCTTTCCATTAGGATTTTGAATCATTAATTAATTTGCTAAGTTAAAAGCTCAAGGGCTTATTTGTAATTAAATCATTCTTTTTCTAAGTCCAGGGACTGTTCTTGTCATTTATTAAACTTCTAATTCGTTACTGGTTCTTAACGAACTGGATTATCATACCGAACTGGTTCTTATAAGTTGAACCCTTTAACGAACTGGTTAATAAATGAAACAGTCAATGCAACGAATTGGACCTTCCAATTCGTTATCTCCTTTAACGAATGACTATAACGGATCAGGGGTAATTCGGTACCCTTTTTCCCTTAACGAATTGAAGACGAACTAAAGCTAATTCGTTATGTTTTCCTTTAACGAATAAACTAGAGAATCACCCCTAGTTCGTTAACTTCCCGTTAACGAATTAGGGTTAGGTCAGAGAATGTCAGAAACATTCTCTGACATTCCCTTACCTCGTATACTTTTCCGGCGTCGTCGCCAGAAAAACGCGGTTTCACCGGAAAAACTCGTTTTTCACCGTTTTTCGCCCCGTTCGATCCAGATCTGAGCTAGGGTGATCCTTAAGCTCATCATAGGCTCGGTTTATACCCGATTCCACCCGGATCTCATGACTTAAACGGTTTAACTGTGTTGGCTCGTTGTTTCACAACTTGATCTAATGGGTTTGGATCTCTACAACATCATACTATCATTACCTCGGGTTGATGCTCAGTTTCTTGGTGATTTCGGCTAGAGAGAGAGATAGCTTAAGTGTGTGTTTTGGTGGTGTATGGAATATGTGTGAAATGAGTAATAAATGGGTAATTAAGGTTTATATAATTATGGATCATGGGCTTAAGCCCATGGTCTTTTCCTTCTTTCCTTCATGACCCAAGTCCATAACCCATATCCATTTTACCCAACACTAGCCCGACTCATAATAATCCATATTCTCATTTTATTAACCGAAACTAGAAAAACGGGATGTTACACAATCCGTATAATCAAAGTTCACAAATTTATAGACAAACAAAGTCTAAATTCGATGCCTTAAATCAACATCGCATTCGTCATCTTAAAGAAACCTGGTTACTTCTCTCAATCTGCTTTACTTGTTCAATGTATTACCAATTCAATTTAATTCAATTCACTGCTTACTTATTTACTTACTTGTATATTATCAATCAATCAATCTATTATTAATAGGTTGGGGCTTTTTACTCACATTTTAACTCACATAATAATAATAATAATAATAATAATAATAATAATAATAATAATAATAATAATAATAATAATAATAATAATAATAATAATAATGTTCCTTCATATGCATTACAATTTTAAAAATAATAATCTCACAACAACATCTAGATTGTATTACATATATCATATCTCAAGCCACCAGTTGATGTAAACCAAAACACAATGAATTTTACAAATTTTCGACACTACCAAAAGTGTGGTTAGTATAGTCCGAGCTTTCCCCAATATTCAGGCATTATATAGCATTTTCTTCCTTAGCCCAAATCGCCTCAACATTTTCTTATTACATTCTTCGAACCTCGAGAAATAGCGTATAGAGAACATGATAAGTAGAGAAAAGGGAGGTTGTTAGTCATTGGTATCTATATGTAGGTATATCTAATACAGGCACAAGAAACTACTATATATAGGCTTACAAAGTTAATAGAAACATATTGAAACATGGGAGTTAAGAATGTGGATAGTCACTATAATAATAATAATAATAATAATAACAACATATTTAAACCATAACCTTTAGTTTTCTAAAGGATTGAAGGGTAATCTCACAAAAAGTAAAGCTTCATAATGTTGTACTAAAAGCTTTAAGAATTGATGGATGTATTGACAAATTACTTTTCTTGCCCTATTATGAAATGTCGGTTTTGTCCTTCGCATGCAATTATGAAAAGACGCTTGTGCCCATCACTCTTCCTTTATATATTATATAGATAATTCATAGGTTACATATTTAAGTTGGGATATATTGGTTTTTTAAACACATATCATCCACGTTTATTTGATTTCTATAAAAAAAATTACAAGTATGGTACCTTAACATTACTTAAATCTTTTTTTAATTTAAGAAAAAGGTGCAACTTTGACCCTTCATGTTTACTCACTTTTTACTCAACTTTATTCTTTTTTGTTTTTCTGCACATACGATTTACAAAAATATGATTAAAAAGATCCAAACATACATATTTGAACGAGCTTATTTTTGTCAACGTTTAAATATAACTCTTTTCAAAACAGATGGACAGTTTAAATTGTAAGTTTCTTAAAGCATACATATTTACAATCTCATGTTACATATAATTACATATCTGGCTCTTTATCTTTTTAATAAAAAACAAAAATAAACTTGTTACTTGTTACAATTTTACAGCTTTACTCCGTCATGTTTATCCAAATATTACTCAACCTTTAATTTTTTTATATGTTTTATAAAAAGATAATCAAAACTACTCCAATTATATAAATTTCAAAATAAGCAAGACGAACTTGAGTAGAGTTCAAGCTAGCCTTGGCTGGCTAACAACCTTTAAGTATCGTTACCTACTGCATCTCTCATGCACCTGACTAGTAATTCTTTTTATGTTTGACTAAATTTAATAACATCAACTTACTACTTTTGTTGTATTATAGCTTAACTATATTAATTTTGTCCCAAATATTTCCTACTGATTTATTAGCATGGGTGTTGTTAAACGAGCAACACTTGTGGGCTAAAGGGTAGTTCGGTTTGATCTCAAAGGGGTGGTTTGGAGGAGATCATAACTAAAAAGACTAAAATGAAAACTAAGTCATACTTGGTGGCTAAGTTTCCTTAATGGATATGTCTTTTTAGTATCCATAATGGATAAGCCTTTTTATGGATAAGTCTAGCCAGTAGATAAGTTTCTTTATTTCAATAAGATAAGTATTGGTGTAAGTTTCAAAGTCTTACTAGCTAAGTTTCCTTACTCCTTAAGTTTCCGTTTGCCTATATAAGGCTTGCAAGGTTTAGTTGTAGAAATATATCAAGTGTGTCTTGTATTGAGTATAAGTTTGTCTTATATCTCTCTTTTCTTGTTTTCATAGAAAACGATCGTGTGTTTGAGCAAATATTGTTCGATCGTGTATTGGGTCTTGGATTTGTTTATTGTTTCACTTGTTTAATAACGTAACAAGTGGTTGTGCCAACCCATTAAACATGGCCGATTTTCAAGTTGTTGGAGGCATGAAGAAACTAAACAATCAAAATTACAACACGTATTCAACTTGTATGAGTTCGTATCTACAGGGTCAGGATCTGTGGGAAGTTGTTCAAGGGTCAAACACCACCCAACCGAGAATCGACACCAATGGGGCGATCAACAAGTGGAAAGTAAAGGTCGGAAAAGCTATGTTCGCATTGAAAACAACGATCGAGGAAGAGCTTTTGGATCACGTTTGAGACCTAGCAACGCCAAAAGAAGCATGGGATGCTTTGGCGGCACTTTTATCCAAGAAAAATGACGCGAAGCTTCAGCTTCTTGAAAATAAGCTTCTGTCAATCACTCAAAAAGATCTCACGATTCCGCAACATTTTCATAAGGTTAAGACCTTGTGTCGTGATATTGGGGAGCTTGATCCGGAAGCAAGAGTTGGAAATGCTAAAATGAAACGAATCTTAATACACGGTTTAAGAACCGAGTATAGAAGTTTCATAGCCGCGGTTCAAGGATGGCCGAAACAACCATCCTTGGTCGAGTTCAAGAATCTTCTCGCAAGCCAAGAAGACTTGGCTAAACAGATTGGTGACATCTCGATTTCAAGCCCGAAGATCGAGACCGAAGCCTTGTATGCTGATCGGGGGAAGGGAAAATTTTGGTCAAGCGGGAATCAAGGAAGAAAGTGGAACGACCGATACAAGAAGTCAGATAACTACAAATCCGGACAAAGCTCAAATCAGCGAGAAGCGATGAGTGACAAGAAGTTGGGAAAATCTGGTAAGCGATTTCCATATAAGTGTTATACTTGTGGTAAACATGGACACATGTCCAAATATTTCCCTGGGAAGTCGGCTGATGAAAGGAATGCGGCCACAGTTCGAGAGGAAGTGGCTTGGGATGCCGAAGTCTACTTTACAACCGAAGAACATGTGATGGCCTTAACCGCGAACACCGAAACTGAAGACAATTCTTTGGATGATTGGATTGTTGATTCTGGGTGTTCGAACCATATGTCCGGAGAAAAGGCGAAGCTAAGAAACCCGGTCAAATATGAAGGCAATCGGGTGATTGTAATAGCCGAAAACTCGAGACAAAAAATTGCACACGTTGGTGACATACTATTCAAACCACACAAACAAGGGGAGTTTGTATTAAATGATGTATATCATGTTCCGGGTGTGAAAACGAATCTACTATCTGTCCCGCAGATTACGTCTACGGGTCGGTACGTTCTATTTTTGGTCCAAATGATGTCAAGGTGTTCGATAAGTTCGAAACCTCCTTCAAAGCCATAATGCAAGGAGGAAAAAATGAGACGGTGTACGTTCTTTCCGCAAGAACGGCTTATGTGGAGAAAACAAAGACGGTCCAAAGTATCGATCTTTGGCACCAACGTCACAGTCACGTTGGGTAGGATAGGCTTGTCTAAATGATCGAAAAGTCTCTTGTCGGAATACTGAAGATGGATGTCCGGACAAGCATGGTTTGCGCTGGTTGCCAATTTGGTAAAGCTCACCAACAGCCGTTCGAAAGCTCAAGTCATCAAGCCACGAAGCCCATGGAGCTAATTCATACCCGATATGTTCGGTTCGGTGAAACAAGCTTCAATAACAGGTATGAAGTATATGATTACGTTCATTGATGATTTTTCTAGATAATTTTGGGTATATTTTATGAAAGAAAAATTAGAAGCTTTTATGAAATTCAAAGAATTTAAAAGCATGGTGGAAAGGGTGACTAAGATCAATATCGAGTGCTTGCGATTCGACAATGGAGGCGAGTATACATCGAAGGAGTTAGATGAATATATCAAAGAGTTCAAGATTAAACGACAATTAACTAGCTCAAATACTCCGCAACAAAACGGAGTCTCTGAATGAAAGAACCGAGCCTTAACCGAACTCTCAGGTAGCATGATTCACGACAAAAATGTACCGGGTCGGTTTTGGTCTGAGGCAATGCGAACCGAAGCCTATATATATAACCGCATACCACAACAAAAAATGAAGAAGAAATCACCGTTTGAAAAGTTGTTCAAACTTATACCAGAGGTTAGCCATTTGAAGGTGTTCGGGTGTGTGTGCTATGTATTCATACTGAGCCATCTTAGACACAAGATGGAAAATAAAGCAACAAGGTGCATCTTTGTTGGGTATGATCCGGAACGTAAAGGGTGGAGATGTTGCGACCCAGATACGTGGAGAATATTTGTTTCTCTACACGTTTTTGACGAAATGTCGTCATGGTGGTCCCGAAATCGAGAAGTGTTTCCGGATCTGAAAAATTGAAAGAAAAGCTTGAAACCGAAGTAACTTTCAATCTTGGAGAAGTAGAATCGGAAAACGAGAAAGATTGGTTGGACCATGCCGAGAACGTTGGGCCAGTCGAAACTGAAGATTCGACGAACTCTGCACCAAGCCGAAGTTCAAAACAAGGTCCATGGCTAACTGGCTGGAATCCCTCGGACCAAAAATTAGAACCGTCGAGTTCCGAAGCACATGGGTTAAGGCGATCGAGTCGTCAAAGAAAACCAAATCCTCGGTATGCTAATATGGCAACTGTGGAGCATGAAGAGACTGAACCGGAATCTTTCTAAGAGGTAAAAGAAAACCGAAAGTGGATAGTGGCGATGGAAGAAAAAATCAAAGCCCTAGTGACGAACCAAACTTGGGAATTAGTTCCCCAAGTAGATAACGTAAACACGGTATCGTGCAAATGGTTGTTCAAAATCAAAAGAAAAGCGGACGGATCAGTCGAGCGATACAAGGCACGTCTTGTAGCTCGCGGGTTTTCACAAAAACACGGGCTCGTCTATGACGAGACGTTTAGCCCGGTTGCCAAATTAACCACGGTTCGGGTATTACTTGCAATCACAACAAGTAAGGAATAGAGCATGTGGCAAATGGATGTGAGCAACACTTTTCTGTATGGAAACCTTGAACATTTAATTTACATGGATCAACCGAAAGGTTTTGAGAACAAAGAGTGCCCGAGTTTTGTTTGCAAATTGAATAAAGCATTGTACGGCCTAAAACAGTCACCAAGGGCATGGTTTGGGAAAATAGGAGAGTTCCTAGAACACAATGGTTTTATGTCTACCGTAGCCAATACTAGCCTGTTTGTTCGGGCCGAAGAAGACAAGGTGGCGATTATACTAGTGTATGTAGACGACTTGATTATCATGGGAAACTTAATTACCGTGATTGATCAGTTAAAAGAAAATTTTTGTTCCCGGTTTCACATAAAAGACATGGGAAGGTTAAGTCATTTTCTCGGATTGAAGTTAAAGTATGAACCGAATGGGGTTGTGTTACACCAACACAAATATTCGGTTGAACTTTTAAGTAGGTTTGGCATGGAGAGTTGCAAACCGGCAATTACTCCAATGGAAACCAATTTACAACTTCCAGCAGATGAAGGAAAGGAGTTGACGGATACAAATATGTATCGGAAATTGGCGGAAAGTCTTATTTACTTAACACTTACTAGACCGGATATCGCGTATGCGGTATGAGTGTTAAGTCGGTTCATGCAGAATCCGAAGAAACCACATCTTGATGTTGTTAGAAGGGTGATACGGTACGTTAAAGGAACACCTAGCTTCGGAGTCATGTTTAAGAGAGAGTGAAGAATCGAATTGGTCGGGTATTACGATGCTGATTATGCCCGAGACTTGACTACGAGAGGTCGACAACTGGGTATGTGTTTTTGATTGGGTCAGGAGCTGTAACGTGGAGTAGCAAAAGGCAACTAACAGTTTCGTTATCCACAACTGAAGCCGAGTATAGAGCAGCAGCAATGGCTGCTCAAGAGTGTGTGTGGTTGGTACAATTTTTGAAGGACCTAAATCAAAGTTTCAGGTCCAGTGTGAAAATTTATTGTGATAATATATCTTCAATAATGCTAGCGGAGAATCCCATGTTTCATGCAAGAACGAAACACATAGAAGTTCACTATCACTTCATTAGAGAAAAGATACTCAAGGGTGTAATCGAGTTGGAGTATTTTGATACAAATGATCAAGAAGCCGATATGTTTACTAAACCGTTAACTAATGTGAAGATGGTGAAGTTTTGCAATGATCTCGGGATGAAAAACGCAAGTGTTGAGAGGGATTGTTAAACGAGCAACACTTGTAGGCTAAAGGGTGGTTCGGTTTAATATCAAAGGGGTGTTTTGGTGGAGATCATAACTAAAGGGACTTAAAAGGAAACTAAGCCATACTTGGTGGCTAAGTTTCCTTAATGGATAAGTCTTTTTAGTATCCATAATGGATATGTCTTTTTATGGATAAGTCTAGCTAGTAGATAAATTTCTTTATTTCAATAGGATAAGTATTGGTGTAAGTTTCAAAGTCTTACTAGCTAAGTTTTCTTACTCCTTAAGTTTTTGTTTGCCTATATAAGGCTTGTAAGGTTTAGTTGTAGATATATATCAAATGTGTCTTGTATTGAGTATAAGTTTGTCTTATATATCTCTTTTCTTGTTTTCAAATAATAAGAAAACGCTCGTGTGTTTGAGCAAATATTGTTCGATCGTGTATTGGGTCTTGGATTTGTTTACTGTTTCACTTGTTTAAAAAAGTAACATGTGTTTGGTAAAAAAAAAATAATATTGAAGTTTCTATCCTATTATCCATCAAAATCAAGGTCTTGCAACTTCTTATAATTGGTCATTTGCTCCTTTCTTGAACAGAAACACTGTTTATGACGGTATCAAAATAATTAAAAAGGTAAGATTCGCTTTTAGTCCAAGAGGTTATTTAGTATAATTATTTGGATTTGGTAGTCAAATAGTTAAACCAACTAAAATTAAGGTTGTCACACCCCCAACCTACGGCGGAAATACCTGGGCGAACTGATTGCTCATAGCTTTTCAAAGGTTACTATTATGCATCATTATTTAAATGACAATATCTATTTAATTCGATTTAATAATTCAAATAATTCAAGTGCAAAATACAATTTATTAAACAAATAACAATTACAAATTAAATTCTTGATCGTATCATTTCTAACTTAAATTCTTCACTAAGTTTTCACCATTATGCATTAAATTTCTACGATAACCTGCATATGCGTATAAAATAGAAGTTTTTCAACAACACATGTTGAGTGAGCAACACACCAGTTTAGTTGTACATATAGTATATATAACAAAATACGTAGCTGCAACAAGTCATATGAGAATAAAAAATTAACCAAATGAGCAAGTATAACTGAGATGTCGAGAAGCACAAAGGCTATAACGACTGACGTATGATCATACTAGACTGAGATTATGTTGGACCTCTCCGAATGAGGAAGCATACAAAGCAAATAAGTACTTAAACAAGTAAGGTATAAGTTGTTAACACATAAGACAAAGTTACAGTTTTGTGTATAAGTATATATGAGAAATATATTTACGCATATGTCCCCAAAACGTGAGAAAACAAGTAAAATAGGGGAATGTGGTACTCACCTCGATAGACGAACAATAATGAAAAAGGAATATTAAGATTGATGATTGCGTATCATCCGTTTTCGACAATGCCTAAGTAACATAAATTGAGGAAAATAAATACGAATTGAATAAAGAATCTAAGACTAAATAAAGGTTCGGGATTTGATGATTGAGTGAAATCTTACAAATGCTATTTATTTCATTATTTTAGTATGAATTTAATAATCAAGTTTTATCGTAATAAACATGATTTTAAATATATGAAATACATAAAAATACTTGGATAAGTATTTATAAAATTGTTGGATAGATTGTATAAAAAGATTCGTTTTAATGTTTATTTTAAACTAAAAATACGTTTTAATATATTTATATATAATTTTTATTTAAATAATAACGTTTATATAAAATATAATGCGTGAATTAACGTGTCGAGCTTTTTTTTTAATAAAATAGGGTTTATTAATAATAATATATATACTTATAATACACACACACACATATATACCAGACAAAAATCCATAACAAGGTTGATTTGTCGAGAACGTAACACTTATTGGTGTCGGCTTGATAAAATAATGTTTAGTTTATATTTAATAGTGATTAATATTAGTTACCAATCATTTAAAAACCATTAAAAAAAATAAATAACAAACCGCGTCCCGCCCCTGGCCGGTTCACTGCACTGATCCAACACACACAAACAAACTGAACTAAGTAGCTATTTTGTTATAAACTGGAAACAAGGTTTTAAATATAACAATTGATTTTAACCCAATTTACTTATAAACCCTAACTATACAAATTCGTTAATCGGTTAAAGATTTTTTTTAATTAACGTTAGGGTTAATGTAGAATAAAGGAAGGCGATCAAAATCATATAAATAATTACCTCAGATGATGATGTTAAGAGGGTAAATTTGTGCGAACAAGTGCCGGCCAAAAACGAACAAGAACGTGCATCAACAGGGGTTACAGTTCAATTAATATTGGGGTTAAGGTTGGCGACGGGTAGAGGATTGAGGCTGCAAGATTAATTGGATTACAAACATCGTTTATATGTACAACGAGTTAGGGTTAGGTTCGGCTATGAGGAGAAACGAACAACCTAACAAACAAGTAACAACTATGATAATATAATTAGTTAGAGGGGTATTGACGGCGATGGGTAAAAGGGTTGTGCAGATGCAAGCAATTGAAATATAATACACTGATATGCATATACTCGATCTAGGTTAAGGCGTTGTAGTATTTAAGTCAATACGGATCTAACGGGATCAAAGTTTCCTAATTCACAAAGTCAGCATAGTCGATTAAGGCATTGCAACGACTTTCCTAGATCAATTTTAGTATTAGAACGAGATTTGTGGTCCAAGAAACTTAAACGGTGATACGGGTTACGAAAATGGGTCGGATAAAAGGGTTTGGGTTAAAGGGTTAGGATACAATATTATATTAACTATACAAAGCTTGCATTTTAGTCCCTGAATTATTGAGGTGGGAACATAATAGGGTTGTAGTTTAGTTTTGGATAAAAAAAATGCCAAAATGTGAAAGTTATAAATATATAATGTATAAACAATTAATTAATAATATAATAATAATCAAATAACTCAATAAACGTGATATTTTATTTAAACTAGCACAAGTGCCCGCGCGTTGCTGCGGGTTACAATAGGGGTTTGGTTAGCGGCAGTTTGATTTGTTATAGTACCGCTTCATCACAGATCTTTTTTATTTACAAACTAATTATTGTTTGTAATAGATGTAAGTATTTCTTGTAACTACTTGGTCAACAGTTATATTAAGAAATTGATTGGACAAACATATTTTTTTAGCTCTAATTTAAATATTGATGTTTGAATCAAATTCCAAGTAAATTGTATTTAGTTATTAGTAATCTTGAGTTTCAACCCATACAGTGAGTTTTAACCAACACTTTTAAATGCGAAAATAATGAAATTTCAACCAATGTTATTGTCTTTTAGTTGAAGACACTCCATACAGTTTTTACGTCCACACCTTAGAGCATATGATGGACAAATAAGATCCTGAATCAACAAACTTGAATCATAAAATTCATAAACATAAAACAAAAAAGACAAGCTCTTTAAGCACATCATGCATCGCCTCGTAATCGTGTTTAGTAAGTTCAATCCAATCTCATTTTTTTTTCTCATGTATGGACTTTATTATCTCATTCATGTTTAAAATTCTCCACTAAATGGATCATAACATCTCAATCATATTTGGTAATTACTATTTTTCAAGAGCATGAAGTTGAAGCTAAAACCAATAGAAATTCGAGTATCATCTTCTGTTAAAGTGTCTTCGAGTGGTAGAAATTGTTTTTTGTTTTGAAAAAAGACAACATGATCACAAAGCATGTGTAATGTTTGTTGGTAAAATTTTTATTTTGTAATAAAAGGTACATAGAGATATATACGTATGTGATAGATGTAAATTTAGCTAGGAAAATGGGTAATATTCTTTGAAATGAAGTGCATATTCATTAAGCATGCGCTTCACGGCGGGTACGTGGGTATTAATACCAAAATAATAAACAAAATGAACTATAACTGGCTCAAGTTTATGGCTTTATGCATTCAAGATTTAAGAAAGAGAAACAAGTAATAGTAGTGTCAAAATAATAAGAGCCAACGGTTCTTGAAAAGCTTTACAAACAACAAAAAACTTAAGAAAGAGAACTCCATTTATATTGTCATAACACCATGACAAAGTATCAAATTTAAATTCGGCCGTCAAACACAACCAACCCAAAGGATATCGGCCGATACCGATTATAACGACGGATGGCCTACTTCTAAGTTATCACATCTAAATTATTACAATATTCATAGTTCATATGGCATGACGACTCTCATATCTCCCCGACATCAGTTATCACATGGTTATTAGCTATTCCAATGGTGTTTGTTTTTTCAAGAAAGGTCTTCTTGACCTCTTTTTTTTTGTCTACGCCACGCATACCACTCACAAACGTTTAGGTCTGTAGTGTGTTTGTTTTTCGAAAGACATTTATTAAAATTAGGTTTGTGCGCCCACTTCCTGATACAAACTTAGACCATGAGCTTTTAAGATCTTCTAACCTCTTCACATATCATATCATATTATGAAATGGGTTTTCATTCAGTTCGGGTTTTCATTTAGATGCCTCTTTTCTACTTTGTTTAAAATCATTAAATTGTTTGTTCGATTCGTTTACATGCTTAAAAATAATTATACAAAAATGAAAATTTTAAACAAAACCACCCTACTATCTTTTTCAAATAATTCTGAATGGAATAAATTAAATATAAAGTATATAGATATAGATATATACACATCAAATATTTAGTAGATTTGGTAGAAAAATATCCCATACATCATATTAGAGATTGATCTTTACAATTTGTTTGATGTTGATGTCTTTGGTAACTCCAGACCAACCAAAATCCTATAGAAATTCCTACTTTAGTCAATATTCAATACATTATTCTGACTTTTAGAGTCAGTTTCAATTTAAAAATTTAAAAATATGAAAAGTTGGAATAAGTTATTAACTCTTGGAATGTCTCTTTAACAACATGAACCTGCATACAGTGTAGTCCTTCAGATTTATATACCCATATCTGCTAATGACCAAAATAAGATTAGACTTGAGAAGCTCATTTGACTTGCTTATGTTGAGAAGTAAATCATCTAACCTCGATTAGCTCACCAATACACTTGATTGCTTATGAATATAATATTTGTTTTGTTAATTCTAATCTATCTCTTATGAATATTGTTTTCATAGATAATTACCTAATGTTGTTTCTTTTAACAATTATGAAGTAAAAGTTATCAAGTAAACTGGTCAGAATGGGTGAAGCAGCTACAAACACTTAACCATGGTTTTCAAATAAATATAAGTACGTTAGTTGCGATTAAAAACGATTTTCAAGGATAATAATTTGAATATGAAAACGATTTAAGACATCGAATACGTTAAAGAAACATTTAAACGTCAAGTGTTGTTTACTCGGTTTTGGGTGGGTAGGTTTGATAATCGTGTTCGGTTCAAGTGGTTTTGGTTAAATTTCCGTAATTGATTAAGGTTAAAGCTGACACCAAGTTAAAATGAAAAAGAAAAAACTCTTGCGAGTTTCAGTTCGGGTTAGGTTGTTCAGGTTTCAGTTGCCAATACTTATGATGAACAAAATTGTTTCTTTAAACAAACATTGATAAACGTCAATAAACGAACATAAACAAACGTAAATGAACAAACGTAAAAATAACAAACGATACTATGTTCATTCATTTAACTAAATGAACAGAAAGGAAACAAACCAACATAAGCGAGCATTCACAAACGTAAATGAATGAACAAAACAATGTTCATTCATTCAACTACATGAATGAAAATTTGTGTTCGTTTATTAAACAAATCAACATAAAAAAACTTCTCACCGAACGATTTATGAACGGTATGTAGAACATTCGGTTTGTTACTTCGTTTACAAGCCTAATCATTAAGTCAAATGTGGTAGAAGTTTTTTGACATGTTTATTTTTAGTCAAATGTTCTATTTGTTACTTCGTTTACAAGCCTAACCATTATAGAATCAAATTTGATAGAAATTATTGGCACGTTTCGTTTTAGTCAAACGTTAGGTTCGTTACTTTGCTTGTAAGCCTAACCATTGTTAAGTCAAACGTGAGAGAAATTTTCGGCATGTTTGTTTTTAGTCAAACGTTTCCATGTTTCTTTTTAGTCAAATGTAATCGAATTTTTCAGGCGGAAAGAGGTGTACCTTCTATAGAATATCTCGAGTTTCATTGAATCATAAACATATGTAACCTAATTACAAAGAGTTAACGGTAACCTAACTATTTAACCCGTTTCACGGCGGGGACGAAACATAAGTTTAGTTAGGTAGCGACTTAGTTTTTTATGATACAAAAGTTTACTACCTATACATTTTCTAGAGTACAAGAAATCAAAATATGCGTATCCAATACAATCTATATAATTGACATCAAGTTGCAACCACAAAATTTCTTTCAATAATTAACAATGCCACCATATTTTTCCTATTTTCTTTAATGGCCGCATAACTTTATTAGCTACATGGGTGTTAAATGGGCCGTGTTCGCGAGTTGATAGGTTAAACCCGAACACGACCCAAATATGAAAAGCATATTCATTGGTTGACCTGAACACATGTCGTTTAACCCAACAGTTTATTGTTTTATCATACCATACAATAAAAAACAGAATTTAGAAGTGGCAATGGATAAATGTTGATAACCAAACACACACACACACACACCAATGTACACGGGAATGTTTACCATTTATTTGCACATGCAATATGTAATGACCATTTACATTATCAGATGCCTACATAAAGAAAGCAAGAACTCGGATATTATAACCAACCTTCAGAACAAATCATTGAGAACAAAATCAGAACGATCATATGTATTCTAACTGGCAAATCAGACACTTACACTTGAATGTACACTTCACTCAAACCCGTAATAAAAAAAGTTATATCATTTTTTTAAAGTTGATAATTATTGAGCTCTGTAATAAAAATATGTCATCTGGTTCTATCATTTGTTCTTATTAATTTAATGTAACCAAAAATCTATACAATAACACATAAAAATATTTACAATAATGGTACGAAGTTATAAAACAACTTCTAAAATGTTATTATATATAAACTGGGCTAGGAACTTTTTAATCATCTTGTACAAAACTTACAATGTCTTTGGGTTTTCTTATGAACACTTAACGTCAAGAAAGAAAAAAATAATAATATCTTTTGGGCCAAATGGTTGCAAAACATTTTTCTTTTCATGTAATTTTGCAGTTTAGACGTTTGGTTAGTTTTTTCTAACCATCATATTTTTATAAACCGACTGTCATTAAAAATACTTGAAAGTATGTTACCAGAATTATACAAATGATACAAATTATGTAAACATAATGTATACATACATAGGCGACATACATATATCCTTTTACAAATACTATGTTCTTAAATAAGTTACATTTTCCTCACTTTTTAGTGCGTAATAAAAAAAAAGTTTAAATGTTTAATTTCAACACATAATAGACAACACTAAACAATTATTTTAAATTCATACACTGATATTGTCACAAGCTTACATTAATAATTAACTCATAAAAGTAAATCAAAGACCACCTTCAATTTCAAAATCCTCACTACCCTTGAAATCAAGAAAAGATTTTAAAGCCGGTATTTTAAAGATTTTCTAGTAAAATCTTAATCAATATCATAAGAAGAATAGGCACAATGCATGCATACTCCACTTGATTCTTATTCAATTGTCTTGCCTCCCAATTACTTATACACGCATGCTTTGGCTTCTCCATATGTAGCGTCAATACATCCATTGCAAGATCCTCCAAATTCAGCACATGAAACTTTCCCGAGTCACTTCTTTATGACCGCCAATCCAATATATGCACTTTTGGAACAATCTAGCTCATACTTATTCTTTAGCGCCAATACATCCATTGCAAGATCCTCCGAATTCAGCCTATGAAAATTTCTCGGGTCACTTATTTATCACCGCCAATCCAATTTATGCACTTTTGGAACAATCTAGCCCATACTTATTCTTCAGCTTCATTATATCATCGTGAGCTTCAATTCCAACAAAAGTGAAAGTCATAGTTGATGCATGATTTGTTACTAACCAATTGAAGGTAAATATTCAATTATAAATTGATTGTGAACTTAGTGGTATTTATAATAATCTTTATATAACTTAAAAGGCTTTTAGTTTTGTTATGAATACTTAATGTCAAGAAACCATTTAGTGTTATATACACCTTTAATTCCATTAATTGCCCTTAAAGGTGTATGAATCAATTGAATATATGAAAATAATAATATAGATGGATGATAACACATTAATAAGATTAATTAATGGCATCATAAAATTTAAAGGATAGAAAAGTAACTACCCTAAACATCACGCTTCATGAACTTGTACGTTACGCTTGAAGAACAAAATGATGTAATGGCAAATTACTTTTCTTGCCCAGTTATGTAAAGACTCTTTTGTCCTTTTCATATAATTATGAAATTACTTTGTTGCCCATCACTCTTCTTTTATATATAATAGATAACTCGAACATTGAAATGGGTCGGGTTTTATATAAATATTAGATTTTTCGAAAAGTCCGAGTTGTTACAAAGTTTATAGGGTATATATTCACGACCCAGCTCGAACCTGAACCCAAACCTAATTGACATGACCCGAACCTAAATAAGCTAATTCGGGTCGGGTTAATATGGTCAAAAAGTATTAATCGGGTTATTCGGGTTAATCCGAATAACCCAAATTGTTAATACGGCCGGGTTTCGAGTTCGTTTTTGATAAGTAGTCGGGTTTCAGGTTAACTCGAATAACCCGATTAGTGATGATACTAATTTTAGAAACAATGATGAAAATGTGAAATAAACACTAAAAAGGTAATATTGTAAACTTTATAGAGGAGTTAATTATTATGCTTATTCATGAACCGTTCGACAGAAAATTCATTTATTTTATCTTCATTTAATTAAACGAACGAATATGAACACGTGTTTCATTCCTTCATCTATGTTCATGAACATTCGTTTATGATCGTTCATTTAAGTTTGTTTACGTTCATTCATGTCCATTTACATATTAATAGAAAATTATTAAATATTAATTGCATTTAGAAATTATATCACCCTAATATGTATTATATTTGTTTGTTTGTGTTTATTTAAATGCGTTCATTTATATTCGTTTATGTATGTTTGTGTTCGTTAATGTATGTACATATATGTTCCTTCATGTTCGTTTATCTTTGTTTAATTATGTTCATTTATGTTCGTTTAAATTTTAAATGAACGAAGATAAACGAACACGAGCATGTTTAGTTTTTAATTAACGAACATGAACACAAATAGTTGTTCCACTAAGTGTTCGTGTTCGTTAAAAGTTAAACCAACGAACACAGACATGCCTTTGTTCATGTCAGTTGGTTCATTTACAAGCATATATATGTAATTATAAGATAATTACTTGTAAAAGAAATTGAAGATTGAGTGGAATGATAAATTCTGCAACATACAAGTTATAAACACACAAAACAACTTAAAATTATAACGTAACATGGTTAACCTGATTAACCCGACTAACCCGAAACCGACTAACCCGAAACTTAATAGGGTTGGGTTGCGGGTTAGATACTATTTAAGGAAAACCCGACTAACCCAGCCCGATTAACCCGAAACCCGATCGGGTTGACCCGATGAACTCCCTGGCGTCACACTATCCACTCTACACCTTTTTTACTCCAACTCATCTAAGAAAATGGTTTGACATCACTTAAATTAATTTGAAAACAATTCTTATATTTTTTTTGTGTGTGACAACCCTCAAAATTAAGAGTATGTTAAAAATTATTAGTTATTTAATTATATGAACTAAGCTTAGGTTAAAGAAAATAGCTAAGCTAAGATGTATATAATATAATAAATAAATCCTTAAGGTCTAATTAACTATGAAAAGATAAGATTTACGTGTGAAAATGTATACGAATGAAAAAGATCACATAATTCGTGTTACGAACTTTGTGTGGAAAAGTTGCAAAATAAATTGCCGATGTTATAGGAACTTGATATTATAGTTTAATGATGAGTGATAATTATAACGATTATTGCGAACGGTAAAAAATCTCATTCTAAGTATAAAATACCTAGGCTTTTTGCAAGGTATAACAATTTAAGGCATAGAATACCTAGTTTTATAAAAATAAGTGTGTATTTTATAAAGTGATTATATATTTTATAAAAACTTACTAAACATACTTAGTAATTATTTAATAATTGTTTTAAGTATCTAAAATATAATATTATATTAATTTTGGTGGATGTTTAACATCTAATCTTAGTCATTTAAGCAATAAGCCTAAGTCTTACACCTTAAACGTTCACTAACTCACTTAACTATTTTATATCATTTTATTTAACCTAATTACCCACTATCTATTAAGTTGTATGTTATATTATTATTTATTAATAATTACCCTAAGACTAGACGGTAGGTTATATGTTTCATCTTATTATGACACTAATAATACTCACCAAAATATGCCCACTTAAACCCCTCACAATGAATCATCATCATAGATGTCACCATCACCTTCAATTTCATCATCTATATAAACCTCACTATTTGTAACTTAACTTCATTTTGTTTCTCCAACCCATTGTAGCAGATTTTAAGAGCTCTGAAGGTGAATTATATGATCATTTCCACATGCTACAACAATCCAAGTAACCAAATGATTCTAGTGATGGGGTTACATGCAACCATAGTGGCTTTCTTATTGTTATTGTTCTTTCATTTCTATTCAAACTAACAATCGTAAAGCATGAGAATGGTGGAAATTAATCATCATAGGATGGTGTCCCAGTCCCTATTTCCTATATCATGGGAGGAAGCCGCAGACCCGACTCCGAGAATGGCTAAAAAATTTTGGGCCGAAGGCGAAAATTTTTTTGGGCCTTAATAAAAAGAGGTATATTGTTGGGTTTAAACAATTTAATTTTTAAATAATCTTTAATTTTTTGGACCTTATGATTTGGTTGTGTCAAAAACTATTTTTTTTAAATAGATTAAAATGTCTCAAGTGAGGTTAGAACTCACAACCTCTTGGTTGAAAGTAACACGTATTTGCCACTAAACCAAGCTGGTGGTTGTGTAATTAAGTTTAAACATTATATATACATATTGTTTTTCATAAAAATATATAAATATTTATTTAATAAAAAAAATCCGGGACTATCGGGATGTCGGGCCGGGGTCCGGCGACCACCCGACCCTCCCTTATAGCCGGGCCTGGGAAGCCGTGTGCATGAGCGGTGTTATCGATGTTTATTAAAATATTTTGCAGCGGAATATTTCATTAGGACCACATTTAGGAATATTTATCATAAACACCATGATTCTTATTTCATAAACTGGGAATAAAATCGATTTCTATACAAACATAAGTTTTATAGGGATAAACCTTAATTTACAAAAAAAAATTTCTTTATTTTGTTGTCAAACCACTTATTTAAGCTAAAACCCTTCATCATTCATGTGTATTCAACAAGTCACCTGAAACATGTTAAAAAATATTCGGTCACAAGCAATACTAGTAAGTACATTCATTTGTAAATGACACATTTTTACAGTTACAACATTAAGATGCTTTTACACCCGCCTTCTTTCAAATTAACGAAAGGTACATGCCACTCAATCGTATTTGTGACTGTGGTCATATTACTTATTGGCTAACACTTGTCCAATAAGTGACGTGTAATAGCCCGTCAGGCGAGTCTTGTATACAAAACCCCACAATACCAGTAGTAACCATCCTGTAAGTCTATAGAGACTTATTCAACGTAACGTCATTAAAACCTTTTTTAAATATATTTTGGAAGAATTTAGACTAGTTTTCATGAGTTATTAAGTTTAAAGGTTATCATGACAATATTGGAAAACCAGTTGTCTCATACAAATGTGAGTTGTGCAAAAACTCAAATGTCTCACTTTGCAAGTTTACAAACAAAGAGCTTCCTGGTATTAAGCACCTAGTTAAACACGAGATTAGAAACATTATATCACACCCCAACCTAAGGTGGTGAAACATGCCGGGGGGGGGGGGGGTAACATATTGATCGGACAATAGCTCAAAAGACACTAATTAAAATGACAATAATTATTTAATTCATTAACATTAAAACAAGTACACAATTAAAATAATCGAATCGAATACACCATATTTTTGTATTTTGAATAAATATCCTTAGGCAAACTAACTATCTTCAATCTTGATAACATCAATACTTAAACCTATAGCATGTATAATAATAGAGTTTGTCAACACGTATGTTGGTGAGAATACATAAGTTTATATATATATATATATATATATATATATATATATATATATATAGGTAAAAATCACAATTCATATGTCAATAATGAGCATAACAGTTCTTATGAACATACAAACAATTAAATAGATGTGAACCCGTTCCTATTGATACAAAATCAATATACTTGGGTAAATATATGATTATACTAGATGAGAATAGATGAGGATGAGATACAAAACCACCAAACAATAAAATAAAAACTTAAGCACATAAAGCATAATCATAAAGCATGCAATAATCACAAATAAATGTAAATTGAATTGTGTTTTGAATAGATCTGATAATAAAACTCGAATAATACATAAGATATACATGCTACCCTCAAAATATATAAAATATGAAAAAAGGGTATTGTAACTCACCTTGAATTTGATGGGCTGAAGGTTTAAGATCTTGGTTAAGCATATGAATATCCTAACGTGTAAGCCCAAAATAAAAGTAAAAAGGCTAATTTTCTTTTGTGTTTGACAAATAACTAACTAAGAATTATAATGTTATGATGTATGATAACTTGTACTTGAAAAAGAAAAAGGAAAATCAAAACAAAATTGGATAACTTGTTGTCTCAGAATAGATAAATGATAATAAAATATGAAAACATTCCCGAAAATCATAAAAAAAATTCCCGTTAACTAAATCAATGTGTTAGGAACAACTTTTATTTAGAAATTTTGTTCAGATTCGGACCCGAGATAAGCTAAAACAGCCATTCTTCTAAAGGGATACAGATCAGCGCACTGATTTTAAAATAATGATAGTGAATCCATACGAAAGAAAGAAAATACAAATAAATATTCATTAGAACCTTAACACAATAAAATTTAATGATACGCTTTAGCCTTGCATCGTTCCAGTTTGTTATGACCAAGTTGTTACTCAACCTTTGTCGAACAATTTTGTTGTCAAATCTAGAACATTGTAAATAACAAAGTTCTTGATGCTTTGTAATGAAATTTTGATAAAGAAAAGTTATGAATCACTTATGATATGATAAATAAAATATGTTTGGTCATGTATCATTAAAATTCTTTTGGTTCATGAATTAAAATAAATTAAACAAAACAAAAACTTCAAGAATGTAAAAACTTGTGAACGTGTGACCACTGAAGACCATCTTCCAAGCATTAGTTCTTTGTCTCCTCCACAACATACACAATGGTTTATGGATAATGTGGGATCCTTTACATGCTTATATGATGGTTTTATAACTATTATAACAAAAAGAAAAATAAGAGAGAACACATAAAATATGATGAAAATGAAGAAGATACATTAAAACCTTACTTGGAGGAAAGTTTTAGGGAGAGAAGAAGAGATTAATGAGCATATGAATTAAGATGAAAATGAAGGAAATTTATAGTTGTGATTAGAAGTGGGTTAAGTAGGTACGTCTTGGAGAGAAAGTTGCGTTTGGAATATGCTAGAAAGATGTTTTTTTTATTAATAAAAGATGTCAAGTAAAATCCTTAGGATAAAAATTAATTTATGATGACCATAATTATTTATGTTACATGTTAAAATGTTCATCTTCATATACCCGGTCCAACGTGTCAAATTAACGATTACACATGTAAACAATTAAATAAATATAGATTCAAGTATTTTCACATATGAAAATATTGTATATAACTTGAAATGAATAATTTATGATTAAGTAATAATAATAATAATAATAATAATAATAATAATAATAATAATAATAATAATAATAATAATAATAATAATAATAATAATAATAATATAGATGATGATTGAGAACTTTATTAAATTTGATCATGTGATTACGCAAAGAACAAGTTTTCGCATAAAGCTTAGAAATTGACAATTTTAACCCCTAAACTTTGACTAAAGTATAAAGTACGTAAAATAAGGTTAAAGATCAAATTAAGAACTTAAAAGAAGATCCGGAATTTTTAACGGGTAGAGTTTTCGGGTTTGAAAAATTAACAAATGTTAGACTTTACACGATGACACAAAGTCTCTTACCTTGTTCAGACAGAGCTTTTGGATTTGTATACTAAGGGGGTGTTTGGCATTCTTTATTTTATCTCCTTATAACTTATAACTTATATGTTATAAGTTATAAGGTGTTTGTGAGAATTAGGTTTTTTGTGAGTTTATACGCCATAAGTTACAACTTTGTAACTTATAACTTCTGACTTATATTAGTCATAGGGGGGTAAAAATAAGGAATTCCAAACACTCCCTAAGCTTCTTTCGATCAGAATATGGGATCGGTATGGCTACTCAAGGTATTATACTAATACCCTAATTATATTAGAAAGTGAGAGAACAAATAGTGAATTTTGGACGAAGAATTAAGGTTAGATCACTCCCCTTTTATAACTGATATTCAAGTTGGTCGCGTATCGCAATGGCCTAAAAGTAGATTCATCGCATAACGCGACTTGCTTATAGGGTTACCAAGTCTGCCCTAGCTATGCCTTGTGGTGTGCCACGTGTCACATCTGCATAGCGACCAAGTCACGTATCGTGATGAACACATCTGGCAAAGTGTGCCATCAAAGTGCCACATTGCGCCCATCGCAATTCTCTCGAGCTCGTGCCCGTTCTCGAGCCAATCAGTGCCAACGCGCGTGTACATTGGGTGCTTCACACCCTCGCAAAGCCACTGAGTGTGTCTTATTATATAAGAAGATTATCATGTCAGCTCTCTTCCTTATGAATAGCTTACAAGTTTTTCTTCCTAAAGATGTGGGACAAGTTTTCTTTTCTATTTATATCTATGTGGGATAACTTCTCTTTCTTCTTTCACCAATGTGGGACAAACCCACCTTCTTATTTATACACTTTCCCTTTGCTTATAGTTTGGTTTGTTATATTCTCCCTTCCTTATTTTAAATCTCGTCCTCCAGATATATTGGAGTAAGTGTGGATATTTTCATTTCATTTTTGATTATAATTCCCAAGTATATTCTTGTCCACATCTTGAATCCCACTTCACTTTGACCAGAACGGGTGTCTTATGTTTGAGATTTTTGGTTTTTCTATCTTTAGTTTGTGAAGGTTTCTCAACGAATTCAACTTTTCATTTACCTTTATATTTTGAAGGGGTACTTTTAATGATTCATCAGCTAAACATTTCCTTAACTTGCTTGCATGAAGTACGTCATGTATACTTGTAATCTCTTCTGATAACACCAGCTGATAGGCTACTGGTCCAATTAGTTTAATAATTTGTAATTGTAAAACAAACCTTGGACTTAACTTTCCTTTCTTTCTAAATCAATTTACTCCTTTCCATGGAGATACTTTCAGCAGTACCGTATCTCCAATTTGTAATTCCAATTGTTTGCATTGAGGATTCACATAACTCTTCTAACGATCTTGTGAAGTCTTCAATCTTTCATTGACTTGATCTATCTTGTTAGTAGTTTCTTGTATTATTTCAGGACCTGATAATTGTTTTCCTCTTATTTCTGCCCGACATAGTGAGGTTCTTCAATTTCTTCCATAAAGTGCTTAATATGGGGAAACATTAATGCTTGTATGATAACTGCCATCATAGAAGAATTCTATTAGTGGTAAATGGTCATCCTAATTTCCACCAAAATCTATTACACATGCTGTTAGCGTATCTTCTAATGTTTGTATGGTCCTTTCACTTTGACCGTTTGTTTGTGGACAGTATGTTGTATAAAAATTTAATCTTGTTTCCATGGCTATTTGGAAGCTTTTCCAAAAATGCGAATTTAAACGGCTATCCCGATCAGATACAATGGATAATGGAAATCCATGTAACGAGACAACTTTGTCTATATACAATTTAATTTAGCTAATTATTCCATTTTAACAGCTTCCTTCATTGGTATAAAATGAGCTTATTTTGTTAATCTATCCACAATCACCCAGATTGTGTTATTACCTCTTCTTGTTGTAGGTAATTTAGTAATAAAATCCATCTTTAATAACTCCCATTTCCATTCTGTCCCTTCTAATTATTGATGTAATCCCAATGGCTTTTGATGTTCAGTTTTTTTACTTGCGAACAAGTTAAGAATTTCGAAACGTAACTAGCTATGTCCTTTTTCATTCCTATCCACCAATATATTTTCTTCAAATCTTGATACATTTTATCCTTTCCTGGATGCATCGTATATTTTTATTTATGGGATTCATCGAGAATCTTTTCTCGTAATCTTCCTATGCTTGGTATCCATATTCTGTTCCCCATTTTAAAAATTTCATAATTTTCTTTGACCGATTTATCATTGGCACTATTTCTTTTCTCATCAGCAATGTTATTTTCTTCCATTGCTTGTTTTTCAGAATTTTTCACTTCATCAATTAAGTTGATATGAAGTTCTAACATTAGAGCTCATACTCTTTTCTGCTTAATGCATTGGCTACTACATTAGTTTTGCCTTC
The DNA here is from genome assembly GCF_021521415.1 of Bidens hawaiensis. NCBI lineage: Eukaryota > Viridiplantae > Streptophyta > Magnoliopsida > Asterales > Asteraceae > Bidens > Bidens hawaiensis. Next base: position 23,284 of record NW_027496358.1, on the reverse strand, counting down.
ACGATACTGAATTTCACAATCATAATCTTTAAGAATTTCCATCCATCATCTTTGCCTCGTATTCAACTCTTTTTGTCCAAAAATATATTTTAAGCTTTTATGATCTGTGAATGCAGTGAACTTACTGTCCATACAGATAATGTCTCCATATCTTTATAGCAAAAATTATTGTTCCCAGTTCTAATTCATGTGTTGTGTAATTCTCTTCATGCTTTTTTTGTTTTTTGGATGCGTAAGCAATTACTTTTTCTCGTTGCATTAATACACATCCTAATCTGGTTTGGATGCATCACAACCAATTGTGAAGTCCTTAGTTCCTTGTGGTAATGCAAGTATCCAAGCATTTGTTAACTTTTGCTTCAAAATTACAAACGCTTCTTCTAGCTTGAGTCCCCATTCAAACTTCATATTTTTATATGTTAACTTTTTTAACGGGACTACTATTCATGAAAAACTTGAATGAAGCGTCTATAATATCCGACCAATCTTAAGAAACTTTGAACTTTTGTAGTAGTTTTAGGAATATTCCATTTAGTGATAGCTTCTATTTTGCCAGGATCCACATAAATACCTTCATGGTTAATCAAGTGGCCTAGAAATTGTACTTCTTGCAACAAAAACTCACACTTTGAGAATTTAGCTTAAAGCTTATCTTTCTCAATAATGTTAAGATTATATGAAGATGTTTGACATGGTCATCACTACTTTTGGAATAAATAAATATGTAGTCTATAAGACAATTATAAATTTATCCAAATACGGTTTATATATCCGATTCATCATATCTATAAATGCAGCTGATGCATTGGTTAGATCAAACTTCATAACTGTAAACTCATCGTGATGATATCTCGTTCTGAAGGCAGTCTTAGGAATGTGTTCTTCTTGTAATTTTAGTGATGGGATCCTGAGCATAGGTTAATTCAGAAAAATATCGAGCTCCTTGAAGTTGATTGAATAGATCAACAATTCTCGGTAGTGGATACCGATTCTTAATTATGATTGTAGGTCCTATAAACGGATCAAACAACTAGTTCTTGAATCAGTCTCTAATTACAAGCTAGCGGAAATCACTTGTAGCCAAACAAGATCCCGGGTCTTGTTGTGTTTTGTTATTAGTAGAAGAGGAAAGAAAGAGAGAGAGAGTAGGGAGAGTTGGTGAGAGGATAAGGTTTTTGTTTATGCAAAAAGTTGTGTGTGCATGAGTATGCTTCACCTTATATAGGTGAGAGCATACCATGCACCGTTCATTATATTCGGCCCAATGGGCTATAAGTACATGGCCTTGGGCCCAAACATTATTACAACAAACGAAGGCTAGATTAATGCAATGTGAAAACAATGAAATAAGACAAAAGACTATTTAATAAAACTAGGCTCCACAATCTCCTTCTAGTCTTTTGTTTTTATTTCCTTAGCTTCCGTTTTTAATCCGTCTCGTTGTGGAAGGCAGGGTCATAGTCGAATAGTTAATTGTCAATAAGATAACGAACAAGCTTGTTGAACTTTTCAACTATCATATCAGTGTTTCCCTTCGCACTTCTTCAACTTTGGACAAGGGGGACTTGTATAGGTTCAGCAGATCTTCCTTTCTTAGACCAGCTAATCGTGCTCGTCAAATAACTTGAGTGAGTGCATGGTCTCATAGTGTATCACCACCTCTCTCGTGTTGTTGTCAAACTCCCAAGAAACAAAGTCAAAAAGTATATTGGTAGTAAACTGTTCACCATGGTATATCGGTTCTCCATGATCCTTAGGCATTTTTTTATCTCCATGCCTTTCGCTACTTGCCCGTATCAGGATCAATCTTAGAAGGATGAAGATACGACCTACCCTTTTTGAGTTTGTAGTTGGGGTAGTCGTTCTTCCATTCTCTGCTCAGCAACAGCTTGAAATAACCTTCAAGCTTGTTCTCACCTGCACCATCACCTAGTATTCTTCGGAAATAAGTCATGTCAAGTTATGACAATGAATGCATATCAAAGTAGCTCAAGTAGGTTAGTTCCCTATTGGCACGTCTGATAGCCCAACTTTTGCTGTCTTTGTGCCATTTGTAGTAGAGAATTGGGGAGTCATCACGGTTGATAGGTACGGCTTCAAATGCTAGTCGTTCTACCAATGGTGTATTGCTTCCTTTTTTCCTTTGGTCACTAACCAAGGAGAGCCACCACAGTTGCTGAATCTTGAACCATTTCTTCAACGTCATGAACCGAAGTGTCCGGGTTTGGAGAGTAGTTTATTCCATCATCATCTTCTTTCATAGCTTCTTGAGCTGGTGACTGGGTACTTGCACATTAAGCAAGATTAAAAAGAGAGCCGAACTCATCTTCTATAACAGTGTCTCGGTCTCTTATTGTCTTATCTGGATCAGTTGATTGGGTTTCCAATCTTGGCAAGCTAAATTGTGAAGCAAACTGATCCACGACTTCACTGCCACCACCAACACCATCTCCACTTCCACTGCCTCCATTACAATCATGCGGCCAGTGAAAACTATTATGAGGATCAACATCATTGTTGTCCTCAACATTAGTTAATCATTGTCATCACTCTCATCTTCTTCATCACTCTCATATTTCTCCTCATTCTTGGTGCCACTTTATCCAATAACCGAAGTAACCACTGGAACGGCTTCTGCACTCACTCTAGAAACATCCACCAATATATCAACCACATCGATACTAACAGTAGTACCACCAACAATCATACCAACAACAACGGATGTTTGATCATCTGTGGTATTACGACCACTACCACTTGTACTTTTACCGCTAGCTCTGAGGCTATTTCCCCCTAAGCCACTACGAGTGCTAACACAAAGAGCATGAGTAAAAAGATTAGTTAAGGAAGACCTTTTCTTTTTGTTCTTCTCATTTTCTACCTCATCAGTGTATACCCAGCTCCAAAACATAGTCTTTAACCTTGTCTTTAGGTCATCAACATCTTCATCAGTCATTTGTAGGACCTCAGTGGCAGCAAGCAAGCGGTTGACCAAACCTTTATCGACTTTGATATGACAGGAGTTGAAATGTTCATGTTGGTCAATCTGGTCTTTCATTCTGTCAATAATTGCCCTTAATTCCATGTTCTCACCAATCAACATTCCGACATTCCGTGAGGAAGTGGATTCACCCTCCAACAATCGAACTCGAGATTCAAGACCCTCAAACTCAATCATCATTCTATCAACATTTCATTCTAACTCCCTCCTTAGGATTTGAGCAAGATTGGTGGAGGAAGGTAAGTTAGATTCAAGATAGGAAACCCTTGACTCAAACCTCAACAACTCATCATGGTGTTCAACACTTAACTGTTATTGATAAGAAGATAACCTTTTCTCACTGCCAACCCTTCATTGGAGTGTCTCAATCAACAACCTCTGACTTTCAACAAGGGCTTTATCAACCTCTCTATCATGTTACAATTGAGCAACCCTGGCAACTAACTCATTCTTTTCCTTCTCAACCTTTTCATTTATCTTCCTCCGCTATTTTAAAAAGTCGATCATACGCAATTCCCGCTTGACCCTCTTTTTGTTTGATTCCTCTAGTGTCTGAATCCTATTAAGGATGGGATCCATGTACATCGGAGGCTTCCTATACTTACCACTAGACAAAGGAATGGTTGAAAAGACTGGGGATTTGGTGATTGTGGGAGGTGTAATAGAAAAGATGGATTGGGGTATGGATTGGATAGGCATGGTTATGGTTTGTGTGGATAAGGATGTTGTCAAGGATAGGGGTAGGCTTCAGGGTTCGGTTGATGTTTGGGTAGTGCTAGGGAAATTTATGGGTAAAGTAGTGGGTGAGGAAGCGAAGGTGGATGACTAGAAGGCTGTGCTCCTAAGAGGTGAGGTAAAGGTTAAGATAAAAGGTGATGATATCAGTGAGGTGGTCCTAGGTGGTGTGAGAGGTGTTTGTTGGATGGGTGAGGTATGTGTTGGTTCGGTTATTTGAGGTAATTGTAGGCCTTGAATAGGTAGTTCTCGGCTAGAAGGTGAGATGTCGGGTGAGGTTTCATGCGAGTCATGGAGTTTCCTAGGGGTGTGTGTAGGCTTGGCTTTGGTAGAAGTTGAAGTTGAAAAAAGAACATGTTTAGGCTTTCACTCAGGGGTTTTGGCTTTATGTCTAGGGACGTGTGTTTGTTTTTCTTTCACGGTTTCTATAGTGCGGGACAATGTAGTGGGTGAGGCTTGGTGTGGATCGGCTTGAGTGGTTTGTGGTGTGGTTTGAGTCACAGTGGAAACAAAGGGAAATATTACCTTTACAGAAGTAGGCGTCTTTGAGGTAGCAGACTTCTTGGAGTCCCTTACTTATTTCAAATGTTTTAAGGGTCGCTCGGGTTCCTCATCTTCCTAAGATTGTTAAGACGGATCATCAGTAAAAGGCTTACTGACATCCTTTCTCTCTTTTTTTTGGTTACACGTGCCTTGGATCCTCATGCATCATGTCATCCAACAAAAGTTGTATAAACCTTGGATACATCATCCAAGTGTGGTTTCACAAAACATTACCACACATGCATACAAATAACCTTCTTGACTAGTTGAACTCAACCTTGTTTGTCAAACAAGCCATAACTCCAACACACTCCGTTTTGAGTTTATCAAATCTTCCCTTTTGCTCGGATAAACTGTTAGCTGTGATGTGAAATTAGAACTTCCAGTACGACGGTAAGTGTCATTTAACACAGGTGGTCCAGGCGACGTCATACCCAATGTTGGTGACATATTCCTCCAAGTACTTCTTCTTTTCCCGGTCACCTCAGTAGTAATGAGATCCCCATCCTTTACAGCCTTTGCTTTGGCCTATAATTTCTCAATCCAATACGTATGGATCATTGGATTGGTAGAAATAACATGCATCAGTGCACTTTTATGAAGCCCCTTAATAATTGATGCGAATACCTGGTGTTTCCTCTTCATGGGAAGATTAAGAGGAGAATACATGTTGTGTTTTTACAAGTATATCATCAAACAAACCATTAGAATTAATACATTAAGAAGAGATAAAAAAATATATACAAGAAAATGAAGTTACAAAATATCAAAATCTAACAGAATGTAAAACATGAAATTTTTGAAAAACCGCCAAGGCCAAACGAATCAAATCGGATGTAAATGAATTGAATTGGATGGTCATTTTGCAGTTGGATAAATTCAAAAAATTTCAAGTTAAAATGAATTGTCACACCCCAACCTAAGGCGAAAATGCCGGGGCGTGAGCTGATTTTTCACAGATCTCAAGGTACTATCATGCAATAATTTTAAATATGGTAATATCTATTAAATAATATTACATATTCACATAAATCCAAACAATGTCAAACAGAGGACATAAATATAAAATAAATGTAACAAGATAATTACTAATTCAAAATCTAACATTAAGTCTTGATTTATTCTTCTAACATTAATACTCTAAAGTCTTCACCAAATCTTGATATCAATTCAAATGATAACCTGCGTATGCACATAAAATAAAATAGTTTTGTCAACACAAGGTTGAGTGAGTAAAACACCAGTTAATTCAATATAATATAATATGAGAATATGAGCAAACTGTCCTTAATGCGGTAAATACAATTAAGCCATAACTTGTAAACAATTCAAACATATGATAAAGTGTGGGCTAAACCGTGCCATGCGAATCGGGCGTTGGTTACCATGAGTGAGTTGTCGGTGAAACCATTGTCATGTGATCGGATGCCGGCAACTTCGACAGTCGTATGATCATACTAAATGTGAATATGATGGACCTCTCTGAAATGCAATAAAATAAACAAATAAACATGTAACAAGTCAGACACATAACTGAAAGCACACAAGGTTAACAGTTGCTATTGTGAATACTAATAATATGTAAATAATGTAAGCACGCATATGTCTCCAAAAGTTTGGAAAACATGTAAAATGGAGGGGAGTGATTACTTACCATATCAATAAACGAAGGTATGAGAATAATAAGGATTATGCGCCACGCTCACCGATAATTAGCAAGAACAAATCCTAAGCAAGAGTGATAATCGAAGAATACTACGAATTAATAAATAGACTAATAAAGATTTGAGATATGAACGGGTATATGAGAGTTTACAATAATATATTTAAAATTATATTGATAAAGGTTGTTAAACAAATATATAATCGTAACAAATCTAAATCATTTTAATTATAAGTATTTATTTTATTTAACGTTGTAATAAATAATATCTATTAATAATGATTTGAGATCCATAAATATTTGTGAAATAATAATTAAGTTAGATTTGTTATTAATTAATAAAGATTACCTTTAAACTAAAATTTTTTACAATAAATAATAATATTTATATAAAAATATAATTGATTATAAATTACTTGAACTTATAACTATATTTTTTTATGCTAAATAACAATATATATTATGTATTTTAAACTAAAAACCATATTAAAATCTTTATCAATGTTTAATAACTATTATGTGTGTGTGTGTATAAACATATAAACATATAAAGATATAGTTTTAAGAAAGGTTCGGAAAAAGGTTTAGTTGATATGTCGGCTAGACAAAATATTAACTAATTATAACATTTAAGGTATTTATAATATATATTTATATAATTAAAAGGCTAGATATACTAAAAACATAAATTTAACAAAATAAAAGACCAAAAACGGGTCTGGAGGGGCTCAAACCCGTGCTCTCCAGCCCCCAAACCAAGAACACACACTACATGCCACCAGCTGCGTTGGGGGTGTCTGATGGTTTAAACACAAGAACAAAAATATAAAACCAGACAACATCAACACCGGTTCATACTATATGAACCTTAGAATCATAATTGGCCAAGTCGTTAAGTGATTGGCCGATTAACCATAGGGTTAATGAAATTGGAACAAAGATGAACTGAAACATATAATCCATTACCTCTTACAATGTTCAACTGATAGCTATTTTGATCAACATAGAGCCGACCAGAAAACGCGATTAAGAACATGTACAACTGGCTACTAATACACAAATTGTTATATGGGTTTTGATTGCAAGATAACAGAGCAAGTCCAGACATGTGCAATTGAAATATTATGATCTCTGTAACAATTCGGGTTTTCCATATTTCTTTTGTAACCGTTATCCGACCCATTTATAGGTCCGGGCTATCCTATCAATAGTATACCGCATTTACCGAGTTTGATTAATTGTTATAATTTCATTCTTAATTATTTATATATTATATAATTATAACTTTCGATATATGACAATTTTAGCCCAAACTTAAAGTTTTATCCCTTTATGTTTCCATCCTCAAAACCTAAGGACTCTATATCCGTTTAACCATGATCTGACCCGTTAACCCACACCCTATTCACAAACCCGATTACAATATAGATGTCTTGGACCTTAATTCTCTTAGTTTTTATAGAAATTGAATTAGCAATTGTGTTATACATTCCATTATAAGTCAAACCGACAATCTAATTAAGCTAATTCGATCACGTTGATTCGTCTTACCAATTCTGACTTAGCCGACAATAATACGCTCTTGTTATACAAGTTATCATTTATAATAACTAAATTAAACTGACAGACACAATTCTAACCCTTGCCGTCCTTAACCCCATACGTAATTGCATTATCACCTATGTTTGATAGTACGTTCATCATTAAGTATCACCGGCTCTGTTCTTCGCTATTAATCAACCCCTAACATTGTGCGAGGTAATTGAATCATGATTTGTAATCGCCTATGTCATATAACATTAACCCTAACATAAATCATGTTAACAATCAATGGTGAACGTAATTATTAATTCTATGGTTTAATTGAACTTGGGTAAGTTTCTGTTAGTTTTTAATTAAATCGAATGATGTCATAACCAGATTAGACACCAACTCAGTTGGCTGGTGCACCTCTGTTTAACTTTGTGGATGGCATGCCGCGAGTTCGAGACCCAGCCACCCCTATATTTTTGTTATTTTGGTAAATTGATTATATTAATCCATTTAAATTAATAATAATTATAATAATTAGTAAATAAATTATATTTTTATAGAAACTGACAATGTTACTTGGGTTTTCCCGCATATTTATTAAAACTATGTCCATGTGTGTGTGTGTGTGTGTGTGTATATATATATGGGTTAACGGGTCGGTCCCTTTGGATAGCTCACTAACTCACTGTTGTAATCCACACCGACGTGTTGACAAGAAGGTTAACGAGCACTACTATTTGTAAAGAACAATAGAGTATTAATGGCGGAATCAATAACACTCTAAATGTTGCACAATGGACACTAAAGTTACAAACACACACAATTAACTCAAAAGATTTCCATTAATATTATGACGGTACAATGAAAATCGATTAGGGTTTAAAGGTGGAATCTCAGGATCTATGGCAGATTTTCATACAGGAGGGAGTCTGCCGTCAAATCACTATATTTTTCATGTGTAGCGTATCCCATATGTTGTTTAGGTGTGCCTTAAAAGTTTCCTTTTATAGGCCTGCCCTGACACTTGACATTCCTCTTTAGACACCTTAATGATTAATACAATCATATTCAAACGTATTACAATAAATGCTAAGCATAAATAGGTCTTCAGGCAAGCCTTGCATCATTTGTCTTTAGCGAGCAAACCTGGTAACCATTAAGTATGCTGGGGAGCTGTTCTCTAGGAAAACTTTACTTAGAATATTTTCCTTAGAAAATATTCACCTAGCTGACTTCAATCCTCTTGACTATATCGAACTTTGCTCGATAAAGTCCTACGAGCAAACTTGTTTTTCAGAGATACCTTCAACCTTTTGTAACCTTAACTTATTAAACAAACCTAAGTGTGCTGGTAACACTGTAGCTTGCTCTGATTTGAACCTTGCTCGTTAGAAGCCCTTAAGTAATTTCTTTATCAACTTCCTTCAAGCTTGTTAGGACCACTGTTTATTAAGAATAAACCTTGCTAGATTTACCAGAAGACTTGGTTTTAGCTTGGCTTAGTCAAGAGGTTGCTATGAAACAAACCTTTCTTGGCTTTGATGAACAACCTTTCTAGACAAAGTGAACCTTGCTCGGTTTATCACTTAAGAGGAATTCTAGATGATAACCTTGCTGGGAAAGCAAAATACGTTGCTAGACTTAGTATAAGCTTGCTGGGAGGCCTAAGTTTGCTCAGTTTCCATACTTAGCCGTTTTCAGGAAGGTAGAGAAGATTCCAATCTTCCTTCAGTCTTTTCTGATCCCAACATATGTTTATATATATATATATATAATAAAACTTGTTTAATTACTTAAGATTAATTGATTTAATATATTCAAATGGTTAATAAATCTTATTATCACAAATATTCATTATATATATATATATATGATTTAACTAACTAATAAATTTTTATATTATAAAGATGTATTTTATAACCTTTTAAACAAGTATTATTACATAATAAAATATAATATTGAATAAATTAAAAGATCTAATAAAGAATAAGACTAAGTAATATATATCTAACAAAATTATAATTAACCATCATACTCTCAAACTGGATCCGTCAATTCCTTATGTTTGTTTCCACATTTAATCTTTTATTAGGCTATATCGTCAACGGTTGAATCGCCATCTTCATTCTTCTTATCTTATTAATCCCGTTGCTCATCTGATAAGGTGAGTATTACACTCCCCTCTTTTAACTCATTTTTATTGTTTTGGGGACGTATGCGTTTCCAAATATTTTATTATATTTAATACTCAACTTGCAACTGATAGTCATGTGTGTTTAACAATTTATGCCTAAAGTGTTATATGCTTATATGATTTATTTGATACGCTTTCAGAGAGATCCAACATAATCTAAAAATAGTATGATCATACGACTGTCATAGTAGCCATCGCCCAGTTCATTCATCTGGTATCGTGTTTACCGACAACTTATTTACTTTCTCATCGGTTAAATTGCTTATCTCACTTGATAAGGTTTGCACATCTTTCTATACTTATTACATATTTACTATCTGGTGTTTTACTCTCTCAACCTAGTGTCTACAAATCATTGTATTTTTAACGCATATGCAGGTCACCGTATGATATGATAATCAAGTTTGTTTGAAGAAACTTAGGGTTGCATGCTAGAGAGAAGGTACAAGAACTTAAATTTTTATTTTTTATTTACTTATATTAGTTATGGATTATGTACTTTGGTTTTTGAAATTTGCTAGACTATTTAAAATGGAATAATAGATATTATCATTTTAAATTTTGCATGATAGTACCTAGAGAGCTGTGAGCAATCAGCTCACGCCTTGACATTTCCGCCGTAGGTTGGGGTGTGACAATCTCCAAAAGGTATCTTATGTATTGGTTATAGCCGACTTTGATATAATAAGTAAACGTATCAATACGATATAGATTTCCAAATTAATTATGTCGGTGAGGCCGAATATGGCATAATGAATAAGATACACTGATCAATTCCAAGTTTAACGCGAATATTTGGGTTCAAGAAACAATCTGGATCATTGGATACGGGGGTATACATGTTTTTGGGTAAACGGGTAAAATAATATAAATTCCAAATTTTGCTGATTAGTCCATCAAGTTTAGATATGAAAACAATATAAGGTTAAACTTTAGTTTAAGGTTTGTTGGGACTTATATTTTAGACCGATGCATCGAATTAATTTGTGGGTGAAAAATATATTATTTTGGTCTCAACCAAGGGTGGATGGCTTGAAGACCAAGTCAGGCTAGACTAGTATAAATAGGTGTTTTTATTCATTTGTCTAGTATGAGTGACTTATTGTGTATGTGTGAGATTCAGGGTTTTATCCCTTTGAGAGAGTCTCCGCCTCCAGGATGAGCTCTCTTGGTGGTGGCTGATATTTCTTAATCGATTGTATGTATGAATGTATGTATGAGTGGTTCATCTTTGTGTGAATCATTCAGCTAATATTAATCATACTACCATTTCTATCTTTTGTGTTTTGATTACAATTGTTCATCCTAATTTATTGTTGATTGTTAATCAAATCAGGCTCTCTCCAATACACCTCATCCATCCAGACATCATTCAAGAGTGAATACGAGTTAGATTCGATCCTAACCCTAGATTCGAGCTCCACTGTCGTTAATAACACCGAATATTCACGCTTCCGCACCGGGGCTCGGACCTGTCAATAGGTATCAGAGCATGGGTTACCGAATCGTTCAGACTAACCGCTGAACAGATTCAGTTCGCTCTTGAATCCACCATGGACGTTAAACGATGAAGTTCGTTGAAATTATTTTTGGGGGTTTTGATATTATTTGATGATTCGGACAAAAGTATATGTATTGATGTTTGGGTTGATGACTCGTTTGGAGATCCAACATCAATTTCATGCTTATTTGGTCAGAACGGTCCAGATCTGATGTAACAGTGTTATTTGGCTCGTTTGGGGCAACATTGTTCATCTGATTATTTCTAGATCTGAAAAGGTTGATTATGATATGAAGATAGGTTTCTTTGATTTCGAGACGACGTGGATGTTGCTATAATGATTATTTTCAGATTTACTTGTTTTGGATTTGAAAAATTAGGGTTTTGTGTGCTCGTGCTGCACAAACAGTAGATGTGTGTTGAAAAATATTGCTGATGGTACAAACTGATAAGGAGAATGTACAAGTCAAGAATGAACAAGTTCTAAAGGCAATTTCATCATTGTTTGTTACAGCATATGCAAAGTGAATATTCTAGCAGGTTCTGCAAGGGCAAATCAATGACTGATGACGCAGAAATGAAGTTTTGATGTCTCGAGCACACTATGAACAAATAAGATTGGACTCGAGTATGGAAAATGATTAAGTGTTGCTTCGAGCACATGATGTGTTTTGCCCAAGCACATCTTTGTTTGGCTCGAGCACAGGTTATTTCGAGCACATCTTATATCGAGCACATTAAATTCGAGCACACTTTGTGAAACCCAGAGCATATCCTTTGTCTTCTCAAGAAAACTATCTTCTTTAAGTCTCGAGCACACTTTGTTATTTATTCGAGCAGACTCTTTTTCGAGCATACTTTGTTTTGTCTTGAACAATTATGCTTGTGAAGAGAAAACTCAAGTTTGTGTCGAGCACACCCTTGCTCCCGAGCATACTTTTGCTCCCGAGCATGTTTGGTGGAAAATGAAAAAGCACTAAGTAATCCGAGCACACTTTTGTTTTCGAGCACTAAGTAATCCGAGCACACTTGTACTTCCTAGCACACTTTGTGCTAGTTGAAAATTGAAAAATCACAAGTGTTTTGATTTCCGGGTACACTTTATGCTAGGAAAGTGCTTCCGGGTACACTTTGTGTTAGTGCTAAAATTGAAAAAAATCACAAGTGTTTTGCTTTCCGGGTAAACTTTGTGCTAGGAAAGTTACTCCGAGTACACTTTGTGCTAGGAAAGTTATTCCGAGTACACTTTGTGCTAGGAAAGTGATCCCAAGCACACTTTGTGCTAGGAAAAAGAGTTTGTGAAATATTTCAAAGTTTTGAAGAAACTTTGAGATTTTTGGTGCCATTGACCATTTGACCAAGCTGTTCTCTACGAAAGATATAAACCAGGGGTATTTTGGTAATTTTTCTCCAATCATCAACAAGCTTATGGAATTCAAACCTCATCCAATTTCACGACTTCATAAAAAGCTTTACAAGAACAAGTGTTGACCAAGCTTAAGGATTTAATCACATTAAGTGTTGATGTGCGAAAATATATATAAATAAAACACAAGTCGCAACTAAGCTTTAAAAACCAAACAATCTATCCTAGTTCACACAAACGGCAAGTGTACCGGTCACGTATAGCACAGATGAGGAAAGTCCGGATATCGAACTCGAAGACACGTGAAAACGTTTATAATCACTAAACTCTAACCAAGACTCACCAAAATATTTAATTGATTTTTTTTAGATTTGATTTAACTACTTAACTAAATGAAAACTTTTGACAAAACTTCGGAAACTTTGACTGCAGTGATAAAAACATCTACCTAGGTAAGAATCATATTAAAGGAGATGACAAGACAATGGATTGAAAACTCTCAAGACACCGGTTCTAAAGGATAACACAACTAAGGTTCCCTCAAGAAGGTTAGATCAACTCTCGGTCTCACTAACAAACTCTAACTTATCTTAGTTGATTTTAGGAACAAACCGGGAAAACAAATTATTAACGTGTTCTAATGCAGACCCTCTCGGTCTCACCGACACACTAGCCTAATGGATACGAATACTACGCAACCAAGGATAGAGGAACAATTCAACTTAACTTAAACTAGACCAAGTAATCGCTCAAACACCCAAACCCGACAAGAACAAAACCCGCTCTAGCGCGATCTTAATTCTAACAAGTAAAAGTAATGAGATGAGTTTACTTCTTATCACCTCTCGGTCTCTAATAAGGTGTTTCACAACTGATTTTATCTAATTAATTTACCCACTTATCCCTACGGTTGTACTTCCCGCAAATAAACCCTAAACACAAAGTAAAGAGCCTTAAACATACAACAACTAATCAAAACCGATTCAATTAATTAAAGCACGAGGTTATTAGGTATAATCAAACAAAACACAGCCACTAAACACAATCTAATTTACTGTTAAATCAAACTTTATATTAACAATTTAAACCATGATCATTAACAATCCATATTACTAGTCAAAACCTAACAATATTCATCAAACCTAGGTAGAACAAACAAGATTAGCTACTCATTGATTTTCGACAGCAGCATACATTCGAATTAAACATCATATAACTCATCATAAACATAAGAAAACTCATTCAATGATCAAGAACAATCAAAAACAAATCAATATCTAAGTAACTTTCAAAACAATCCAACAAAAAGATCAAACTAAACAAGTTAGGGTTCTTGAACAAGAAACAAAGTTTAAAGATGATTACTTAAGGTTTATGAGCTGAGTTTATGGATTTATAAGACCTTTAGCTGCTGTATAAAACCCTCCTTGGTGTTCTTCTTCTCTTCCAGCCATCACAGCCACCAAACCCTAGCCGCCACAAGCATTTTCTTCCTTCTCCTTGCTGCTGCCGATCGCAATCTGCCAAGGGGGTTGGGGCTGCTGAATTTCGGGATTTAGGGCTGTTCTATGGCAAAAAATTAAGTTAATTAACTTAATATAATATCATGTAAGGCTTCTAACTTGTAGGCTTGGGTCGGGCCTTGAGTTTTAGTTTTGAAACTTGACCGAAAAGGCCCCTAGAATATTCCAACTTAACTCTTTTTTCACCATCTTTCATAAACCTACAATTAACATTTAAACTTTGTAAATTATTACACTTAACCCACAATACTTTCATAAAATAAACAATTAAGCATAAAAACCATGATAAAATCATAAAGAAAGTAAGTGTGTTTTACAACACATCAAACATCCCCACACTTAAGACTTTTTCTTCCCTGAAAAAGATTTGACTGCAGTTGGATCAGAATCGGAAAATCAAAGTCAAATCAAACATATAGGTTAGATTTTAAAGCTCAGAAAAACGCAAAAACCGCGATCATCGATATTGTTGTCAAACTAAATCCATGCCTTAATCTTTACCGGGACAAATAAGATCCGACAATAATATTACTTAGTGGTTTACACAATTAAGCCCCGCTTATTTTCAGCTTTTACCGGACCAGACCAACCCAACTTGACTTAAACCTCAAAGTTAGCAGATTTAAAACTTTGTTGCTCAATATTTATGAATAGTTAAGACGATCAAGGGTATTGTTTATCCACCTAAGCTTAAGCATCAAAGTCTACCAAGCAGCCATTAGATACGATTAAGGTTCAATTAATTAATAGCTATTGTTCCCCACAACATGACATACCCCCGTTATCAAGCAATACCCCAAATCCATCACCATAGGTGAGTATGCAAAATTTCATCTGTAGGGCTTACATGTAGCGTGTCCCTTGTGGTCCGTTTCTTAATGGTAATGAGACGCGAGTAAGGGGACCCCACATGGCTAACAGCGTGGATGATCAAGCCTGTAGTGTATTTGTACTTTTGTTCTTTTGTGATCATGTTTATAGACTTATAAGGGTTCTCTCTTTTGCTTTATTTTAAATATCCACAACCCCACTTAGGAATTGTGAATACCCAAATGAATAGATTGCATACAGACCCATGGTCTCCGGACCCGAAGCATCCCATCAATACAGGATTTAAGGTTATAAAACCATACGCCAATGAGGTGTAAAACACTAAACTAGCAGTTTAAGATTTATATCACAGGCTACACGGCATACTCTAACGTTAAACCTACCTAAGCATCATATGATAACGTATTCAAATTTTTTAAAAACTCACGATACTTCCACTTTTTCATACCAAAATTTGAGGCTTGAGTATGGCCCGACCTTTCATTGCTTATTTTCCACGGACAAAACGCTTTACCCACAAAAGATTTCCGTTTAACCGTTTTATCAAATTTGCCCTTTCATTTTCAAGGCTGAGCCTACCGACACATCCCAAGTTAAGTGCGTTTTCTTTTATTTATCTCATATTATTAGTAGTTTTAAAAAACGATTTCCGATAAATATCATCATCTCCCTCTTTATTGTAAAAGAAAATAAAAACAAGGGACATTTTTTTTAACATAAACAACGTACGAAAACGAAAAACAAGTGAAAACTTTTTATTTCTTTAATTCTTTTTCTACAACTAAGTAAAATAAATTCCCATCCCCACACTTAGAACGAAATCGTCCTCGATGAGAACAAGAAAAAGAAATAAAATAAAAATAAAACGTAAAGCATAAAATTAAAACTTGAAAGAACAGAAATTAAAATAGAGAACGGGTTACTCCCCTGGTTTAGATGTAGATTCTTCATTAGCTGTGTATGACTCGAACGAACAACCGTATAGCATTTCATTCGCTGCCGCAACCTCGGGTGAACCAGTTCCAAAACGCCATCAGAGCTACCATGCGCATAATAATACCTGTAAAAACTCAAACTCGCTCGCATGTAGCGGCGTACAAAACAGAAAACAAAAACATAAAAAATAAACATATTTTTGTGTTTTTGATCTTTTTTTATGTTTTATAAATAAAACAAATAAAAACAGATAATAAAGAGAATCATAATACAAACTCTACAACTCGGGCTGTCTCCCGAGTGATGCATCCATCACGCCTATTCCTCGGTGAATGAGTCAAGGTAGAACACCTCGACTGTCTGATCAGTTATCGGCTCTCCTATGTAGTGCTTCAATCTATGGCCGTTCACCTTAAACTTCCCGCTTCGATCTTGTATCTCAATCGTGCCATACGGGAAAACCTCAGTGACCGTGAACGGTCCCGACCATCGGGATTTCAACTTTCCCGGGAATAACCTCAACCGTGAGTTATACAGTAAAACCTTATCCCCACACTTAAACTGCTTATTACCCTTCAATTTCCTGTCATGCAGTTCCTTCGTATGCTCCTTATACCGAAATGATTGTGCGTATGTGTGATCCCGGAGCTCCTCTAATTCGTGTAATTGATGGAAACGATTACCCTCTGCGGCGGGTAAATCAAGATTAACCCTTTGAAGGGCCCATGAAGCGCGGTGTTCCAATTCAACAGGAAGATGACAGGCCTTCCCATAAATCATCCGAAATGGTGTGGAACCAGTCGGAGTCTTGTAGGCTGTACGGAAGGCCCAAAGAGCGTCATCTAATTTGTCGGACCAATCCCGACGATTTGAACCAACCGTTTTCTCGAGAATACGTTTGATTCCCCGATTACTCACTTCTACCTGCCCACTAGTCTGTGGGTGGTAGCGGTCGCAAGCCGATGGGTGACCCCATCACGCTTCAACGCCTTATCCATCTGCGAGTTGCAAAAGTGAGTACCTCGATCACTAATCTAGGCTTTCGGGACTCCAAAACGAGCAAATAGACTTTTTAGAAAACGGACTACCGCTCGGGCATCATTGGTGGGTAAAGCTTTGGCCTCAACCCATTTAGACACGTAATCGACGGCCACGAGTATGCATTTGTTTCCACACGAAGATGGAAACGGTCCCATGAAATCAATACCCCAAATATCAAAAACCTCACAAACTTGAATTGCATTCTGCGGCATTTCGTTTCGCGAAGAAATGTTGTTGACACGCTGGCAATGATCACAACTCTTAACGAACAGATGAGCATCCTTAAAGATAGACGGCCAGTAAAAACCAGAATCAAAGACTTTCTTTGCCGTAGAACTCACACCGTGGTGACCTCCAGTCGGTCCCACATGACAATGGCTCAAAATTTGCCATCCTTTCTTGACATCTACACACCTTCTAATAAGCTGATTAGCACCAATGCGGAAGAGATATGGATCGTCCCAAAGGTAAAATTTGATGTCAGCAAAGAATTTCTTCTTTTGGTGGTAAGGAATCTTTGGGAGGTATCCGTCAGCGAGATAGTTCGCGAAATCAGCAAACCATGGAAAACCTTCCTCTTGTGCAGTAACAAACATCAGACTCTCCGTCGGAAAACGATCGTCGATCCTAACTCCTGAATCTCCTAAATCGACTCCCTCTAGACGTGAAAGATGATCAGCCGCCACATTCTCGGCCCCTTTTTATCACGGATCTCTATATCGAACTCTTGAAGCAACAGGATCCATCGGATAAGACGAGGCTTAGCATCCTGCTTGCTGAAAAGATATCTAATAGCGGCATGATCCGTATAAACAATCGTTTTGGACAAAACCAGATAGGACCTAAATTTGTCGAAAGCGAACACCACAGCTAAAAGCTCTTTTTCGGTGGTGGTATAGCTTTCCTGTGCGCCATTTAAGGTCCGGCTCGCATAGTAGATCGGATGGAAATGTTTATCCTTCCGTTGTCCAAGAATCGCTCCGACTGCGAAGTCGCTCGCGTCACACATCAACTCGAATGGTAACGACCAGTCGGGAGCAACCATGATTGGGGCGTTAACGAGTTTGTCTTTTAGAAGATCAAACGCCTCGATACACTGCTCAAAAAAAACAAATGGAGCTTCCTTCTCCAAAAGTTTGGTCATGGGTCTCGCGATTTTAGAAAAATCTTTGATGAACCGGCGGTAGAACCCGGCATGACCTAGAAAGCTATGAATTGATCTCACAGAAGTAGGCGGGGGAAAATTAGAAATGGTCTCGACCTTTTCCCGGTCAACCTCTATCCCCGCACTTGAGATTCGATGACCTAGAACAATGCCCTCGCGAACCATGAAATGACATTTCTCCCAGTTAAGGACTAGGTTGTTGTCAACGCAGCGGGACATCATCCTCTCGAGATTTGATAAACAATGATCGAAGGAACTCCCAAATACGGAAAAATCGTCCATGAACACCTCCATGGAGTCCTCGATCATATCATGGAAAATGGCCACCATACACCTCTGGAATGTGGCCGGAGCGTTACAAAGTCCGAACGGCATACGTTTGTAAGCAAACGTTATGTAAGGGCAGGTGAAAGTGGTTTTCTCCTGGTCGTCGGGAGCTATCGGAACCTGGAAGTACCTGGAGAACCCATCTAGGAAGCAGTAGTACTGCTGACCTGCTAAATGCTCTAACATCTGATCAATGAATGGGAGAGGAAAGTGGTCTTTCCTGGTGGCATCATTCAGTCGGCGATAGTCGATGCAGACTCGCCATCCCGTCACAGTCCTCGTGGGAATAAGCTCGTTCCTCTCGTTGGTGACGATAGTCATGCCACCCTTTTTAGGAACCACTTGGACTGGACTCACCCAAGCACTATCAGAAATGGGAAAATGATCCCCGCATCAAGGAGTTTAATGGTCTCCTTCTTTACGACCTCTTGCATTTTCGGATTAAGCCGTCGTTGCGGCTGGACAACAGTTTTGAATTTTCCTCCATGAGGATTTTATGAGTGCAAAAAGAAGGGTTGATACCCTTGATGTCGATAATCTTCCATGCAATAGCCTCCTTGTGCTCTTGTAGCACCCTCAACAACTTCTCCTTCTCGACCTCGGTCAAAGCAGATGCAATGATAACCGGAAGCTTCCTCTCTTCATCTAAAAATGCATACTCAAGGTGGGAAGGTATATCCTTAAGCTCTAAGGAAGAAGGAGGACTCTCGACCGAAGGTCGGTCCATCGGATCGTCTCATACGATCTCAGCAGACACGCCAGATTCAGGGGTATGCCACTCGGTGTCGTCATTTAAAGACTGATTGGTTACGGCAACCATTTCAATCTCCGGAATCTCCCTATCGAGAATCTGGGTGTTGGAGGCAGATCCTCCACAAATTTCGCTGAGAAACTCCCCAACATGCTCCATGATGGTATCAATGAAGTATAAGGAGTCATTAGCAGACTTGGGGTGTTTCAGAGACTGTCGAACGTCAAAGGTAATGTTCTCATCACCAACTCTTAAGATTAATTTACCCTCGCAGACATCGATCAATGCCTGTGCAGTGGCAAGGAATGGTCGGCCCAAGGTGAGTGGGACACTATCGTCTACGTTCATGTCCAGGAAGACAAAGTCCACCGGGAAGATGAACTTGTCGACATGAACAAGCATGTTCTCGACCACCCCTCGGGGGTATTTCACAGAACGATCAGCAAGCCGGATACTCATACGGGTAGGCCTTGGTTCGCCTAGACCCAACTTGCGATACATGAAATACGGCATGAGATTAATACTGGCACCAAGATCTGCCAGCGCTATGGACGACCGTATTATCACTCAAGATGCAGGGAATTGTGAAACTCCCAGGATTGAACATCTTTTCTGGTAAATTTCTCTGCAAGACTGAAGAACAACCAGCACTCAGAGGAATGGAAGAGACTTCGACTAACTTCTCTTTGTTCGAAAGAATATCCTTAAGAAACTTTGCGTATTTGGGCATTTGCGTAAGTACCTCAAGGAAAGGAATATTAAGATGAAGTTGCTTTAGAAGATCAAGAAATTTGGAGTTCAGCTCCTCATCTCTATCCCTACGGACTCTCCCGGGATATGGGAGTCTAGGTTTGTAGACTCTCGGTGGTGTGCTGGGTAATGGTTGGTTCTCGGCTTGTGCTGAACTTTCGGGGCTGTGTTTCTGATGCACCTTGGCCGGTGGAGACTCCAACTGAATCTCCTCGTCTACCTGCTCCTCTACATCTACCGCAGGCTCGTTAATGACTCCTCTCGTCGCCTCTTGAATCACGGGCTCGCTACGTGCCCCTGCACCGCTCCTTGTCATCACAGCCTTCGCAAACGCCTTCGGATTTTGTTCAGTGTTACTTGGAAGTGTACCTGGCGACCTCTCATTTAGACGACTTGCTATCTCTCCTATCTGACGCTCAAGATTTTGAATTGACTCTCCTTGATTTCTCATGAATGACTCATGCTCCCGGAATTTCTCTTGAGTTTCTTTGTGACGGGAGTCCTCTCGAGTCATGAGTTGCGACAGCATCTGTGTCTGCTGTGCCATCATCTCCTCTAACGTGGGCTTCTTCTCCCCACTACTCATTCCCTCACCGGAATCCTGGAATAGGCTCTGACGTTGCTGGAAGTCGGACTGATTCCGTTCCTCCATTTGGAATTTTGGTTACCTCTCCACCCCGAATTATAAGAATTGAAAGAATGTTGATTTCGGTTTGGATTATTAACGAAGTCGACTGCCTCCTCCTGGAAACCTACGGGGCACTGAACAGTTTCATGTCCCCCTCTACAGATCTCGCATAACTTACTTTTCACCTGCAAGTCCTTCACGATCTTTACTAACGCTTCAACTTGTGCCGCAAGTGCGGTGCTCGTGTCGACCGAATGCATGCCGCATGATAGGGAATCGACGGTTTTGGTACTCTTAACTGGTGGTCGCTGGTATCCACTCATGGATAAACCGTTAAACAAGGCAATGCACTCATCCGTATCCTTCGTTGTCAGTAGGTTACCTCCTGCAGCTGTGTCGAGCATACTCTGAGTTGCGTACGTAACTCCGTTGTAGAACTTCTCAACAACCGCCCAGTCTTGTAGGCCGTGGTTTGGACATAACGCAAGTAGATTTTGAACCTTTCCTACGCCTCGTAGAAGCTCTCGGTGTCCTCCATCTGGAAAGAATGAATTTGGTTACGCAAACGAGCGACCTTAGCCGGTGGATCGTATTTTTCAAGAAATTGGGTCTGCATGGCAGCCAAGTAGCAATGGATCCCTGTGGGAGGGACTCAAGCCACAGACTCGCATGATCAACGAGCGAGAACGGAAAGATTCAGAGTTTGATGGCATCTTCGGATACGCCGGCAAGATGAAACGTGTCGCAAATTCATGTGATGCGAGTGATATGAGCATGTGGGTTCTCATGGAGTATCCCGTGAAATTGAGCAGAATGAGCAATCGTGTTCAGAACATTAGATGGAATCTGCCAAGTCGTTTGAACTCCTATAGCTGGTGGAGCAATGCTGGATCTCGCGCTAGCACCGACCAGACGGGCCCGGTCTGCAACTGTCCTCCTCGGTGGTGGATTCGCGTTGCCCATAATCCTATCCCTAATGACGGGTTCAGAAAAAGTAGGAGAAGAGAACGTATTACCAACGTATGTAGATGAACTGGAAGACGGTTTGTACGACGTCTCTCAAAAAGCTCTCTCTCTGGTTCGGGAAATCCTTCAATTTCTGGTGGTCCTAGAGATCAAGTACGTCGCATACAACTACTAAAATAATAAAAGAAACTGTAAATAGCTAACTATTTTAAACAAACAAACAAAACAAATAAGAAAGACAAGTAGTAAATAAGGCAAGTCCTAACTCGAGTCGTTCTTAATACGCCTCAAACCGTGTCCCCTGGCAACGGCGCCAAAAACTTGCTGTGCGAAAATATATATAAATATATATATAAATAAAACACAAGTCTCAACTAAGCTTTAAAAACCAAACAATCTATCCTAGATCACACAAACGGCAAGTGTACCGGTCGCGTATAGCACATATGAGGAAAGTCCGGATATCGAACTCGAAGACACGTGAAAACGTTTATAATCACTAAACTCTAACCAAGACTCACCAAAATATTTAATTGATTTTTTTTAGATTTGATTTTAACTACTTAACTTAACTAAATGAAAACTTTTGACAAAACTTCGGAAACTTTGACTGCAGTGATAAAAAAGTCTACCTAGGTAAGAATCATATTGAAGGAGATGACAAGACAATGGATTGAAAACTCTCACGACACCGGTTCTAAAGGATAACACAACTAAGGTTCGCTCAAGAAGGTTAGATCACCTCTCGATCTCACTAACAAACTCTAACTTATCTTAGTTGATTTTAGGAAAAAATCGGGAAAACAAATTATTAACGTGTTCTAATGCCGACTCACCTCTCGGTCTCACCGACACACTAGCCTAATGGAAACGAATACTACGCAACCAAAGATAGAGGAACAATTCAACTTAACTTAAACTAGACCAACTAATCGCTCAAACACCCAAACTCGACAAGAACAAAACCCGCTCTCGCGCGATCTTAATTCTAACAAGTAAAAGTAATGAGACGAGTTTACTTCTTATCACCTCTCGGTCTCTAAGAAGGTGTTTCACAACTGATTTTATCTAATTAATTTACCCACTTATCCCTACGGTTGTACTTCCCGCAAATAAACCCTAAACACAAAGTAAAGAGCCTTAAACATGCAACAACTAATCAAACCGATTCAATTAATTAAAGCACGAGGTTATTAGGTATAATCAAGCAAAACACAGCCACTAAACACAATCTAATTTACTGTTAAATCAACTTTACATTAACAATTTAAGCCATGATCATTAACAATCCATATTACTAGTCAAAACCTAACAATATTCATCAAACCTAGGTAGAACAAACAAGATTAGCTACTCATTGATTTTCGACAGCAGCATACATTCGAATTAAGCATCATATAACTCATCATAAATATAAGAAAACTCATTCAATGATCAAGAACAATCAAACACAAATCAATCTCTAAGTAACTTTCAAAACAATCCAACAAAAAGATCAAACTAAACAAGTTAGGGTTCTTGAACAAGAAACAAAGTTTAATATTATTACTTAAGGTTTATGAGCTGCGTTTATGGATTTATAAGACCTTTAGCTACTGTATAAAACCCTCCTTTGTGTTCTTCTTCTTTTCCAGCCATCACAGCCACCAAACCCTAGCCGCCACAAGCTTTTTCTTCCTTCTCCTTGCTGCTGCCGATCGCAATCTGCCTAGGGGGTTGGGGCTGCTGAATTTCGGGATTTAGGGCTGTTCTATGGCAGAAAATTAAGTTAATTAACTTAATATAATATCATGTAAGGCTTCTAACTTGTGGGCTTGGGTCGGGCCTTGA